>NC_071983.1:8040078-8278427 GCF_026283585.1 Hylaeus volcanicus | reverse complement strand
TGAGTGAAAAGGTGCGTGTAGAAACTATAAGCAGTGTATTTTATTCTGCTGAAACATACGGTAGAGCAGCACGAAAGAAACAATTCATAAGCCTTGTCCTAACTGACAGTCGTTTGACAGTTGTTTGTATTTACAGTTTATTCATACGACGTTTAGTTTCGGGGATACAAATTGAAAACTTGGAAGACCTTTTTCCTGAAATTGAATTTCTCCAATGAACTTGTAACTTTTCAATTTTTATTTTCGAAACTAAGCGTCGCATGAATGAACTGTAAATAAAAAAAAACATTTCATTTCATCATCCCCTATAAGCTGACTTTGTTTCGAAAATTGATTTAACGAATATAATCATTTCTCTGAGCCCATATTTCAAGGGCGTATATATATATCCTCAAAGAGTCAAGTACTTCGACACTAATATTTAAAAAAATTCAAAGATTGGAGTTAGTCGACTCGGCTTGTAAACGGCTCATTGATCAATTCCATTCAATTACGAATTTCTCCGATCGTTCTCGTTCCCCAGACCGCCGCGCGCCACTCCACGGCTCATCGGAATTCAGCAAATACGTATCGCGGAAATTTTAACGACGATAACGACGAGCCGTCGTCTTACTTACGAATTCTGGCGGTACACTGGCGGCGAATACGTGGAATTGGAAATGCAGTCGTCGTTTCTGATTACGATCGCATTGAGAATGTAACCGCGCCTTGTTGTGTACGAGCATCGCATCACGCGCGCGCGAGCTGTTCTTTTCCAATTCCGTTTCGAATTCCTGTGTTTACACTTCCTCCCAACTTTTCCCATTTTTCTGTTTCACCTTCTTTTTTTTTTTTTCATTCCCTTTGTATTTCGTGCAACATGCTCGATTTGTACGCCGGCGTCACTCATTGTCAGATGTGTCGGCTACACGGAGCGCCGAAGTTGTCACGCCAAACGCAACGTGCACGCGAGGAGAAACAAGATCGTAACCCTGTTCGACGCAGACCCTTAACATTGTTACGCAAATTTGCTGTTAGCTTTAATGTTTTCGATGAAACGATTATGTCGGAATTACGGCGGAGGGGAACGTCTTTTTGGTTTAGAAACTGCATACAATAATTAATCACACAAGGTTAATTTCTACTTGACGAATATTAATTAGTTCCCCTTACGAATATTACTAGAATCCTGCAACAACGGCAAATGTTTAAATCACTAAACTGTAAAAAAAAATACAAAAAGAATCGATTTTTTCAAAATGCTAGACTAGGATATCCCTCTAACACGCAATAGTGCATCACCTCGATTGCAATCAAATATCGTTGATCGAACTGGACACGTTTTGTACCTGTACTAAATTCACTTGTATTTATTTGCCATTCCTAGATGACTGACAGCAACAGCGCGCGGTTGGTCGAACGATCAGAGCGATGTGGTGGTGAACGTGTATGAGTGCGCTTGTGAGTTTCGCGCGGTACAATATTTAGAATGTAAAATTGAGCCTGAAATTTGTATTTTAATTAATGGCACGCCGATGTACCGGTCGTATCAATCTGTTCTATAACCTGCGGTCAGAGATACCTCGGAAATGCATGAGTTTTTTTTTTTAATTTAATGAAAAATAACAATAAAAACGCTCGTAAATCTGGATGTCTGGATTACAGGGGGTAAAAGTAATTAAAAAATACGGAAGCAATTTCGTGCGGCTCCCATGCGAGGGAATTTTGCGGTGAAATGTAACGTCATCCGTATGAAAATATTGCAAATGTTTTCTTGCCAATGTAGCGTTTCCAGGGTCTGGGTAGCGTTGCATTATACTACTGGTGCCGGACTGTGTATACATTCATATACTAGTGCGTTTTTGGATGACGAAGATAGGTATCATTAAGGTTTATAAAATAACTGTGGAGCACAAAGGATGGGTAACCGCTTTTTGCAAAAGTAAAATGATGTTAAAAATCATCGTGTACTGCGCTGCGTTAAAGAGCATTGGGTACCTGGCGTGAAGTGAACCGTGTGTTGGGAGTGATATTAAACAAGAATAACCGAGAGGTTTATTACACATCTCTATTAAATCTTGTTGGCGCCCAAGGCAAAACGCTTTAAATTTGCCTGTTAAGTTAACATTCGAAATAATAACGCAATATTAATATGGCACGTGACGAAACCACAGCGTGTCTTTAGATTAGGGTAAAGGGCCTTAGAACCCCGAAGATTTGCTCAGAATCGCGCCGTGGACAGAACAACCTGAAACTTTTACGCTTGCTCAACTTACGTTTCTCGTAGCGATCCATCAGGACGATTGTCTGGGAGTATGCGAGCTGGTCTCACGGAGGGTACCATTCTCGATGACACGCTTCCTGAGCGAGGTTGAAAGAGTCTCGAGGCTGCGCGCGGAAATGGATCCTGATCAAAATGCATCAGTCTACTTTTTCTGGTATCAGCACGTTCGGAAGGAGGACGAACGAGGAAGAGGTGAAAAGACGGATCGTCGTAGAATCGCCCGTAGTAGGAGTCTTGGATGAGGTGAGAGGACAAAAGAGGGGGCTGAGGAATCGGCGGCGGTGGAAAATGGGATGGCGGAGATCGAGAGTTGCGGTCCTCCGAAGTATACCGCGAGGCGACAATGGGGTCCGAGGTTGAAAACTGGCAATTCCTCAGCTCAGCCAGCCCCCGAAGAAAATGGAGAAACTATTTTCCGTCGTGGAACTTCCGCCATTGTTGCACGGTAGCTGCACAATGCGACCATGGTCGTCGCTTCATCGAGAACACGCCGATCGCGCCGCAACCGAAATCACTGGAATAATTCTATACGTTAACGGGGATTTTTTCCACCTCGCTGTCGGCCACCCCTGAACTCTCCCATCCCTCTGGTTTTCCTTTTGTCGAGGATGAAATATGGCGGTGTCTTAAAAAATTTCGGAAAAATTGTTTCCCGTCGAGCGATATATCTTCACCGATTCATCTCTATCGGGCAGCTGAATCGGGGGCGGGCAATAAAATCATCGATCCACACTCGAACCGGTGAAAGAGCGCGTTTGCATATAAATAGTTTTGCTCTTGTCTTCCGCGGTCGCGGTTTATAACTGTCCATTGTTCGACGGTTGATTGTTCGCGCGGGAAAAGGCTTCGTTTCTGTTCTGTCGAACTATTTAAATTATGAACAGGAATCTTTTAAAATTGGATGCATCGTGTGACCACGTACTTTCTATACAGTTAACTTTGCCAAAATTATCATGAGATATTATATATATATATATATATATATATATATATATCTGTATATAATTTTTACTTAATCCTAGTTAGATTATGACTATTTTGTCCTGGTAATCCTAGTTTATCAACCAAATATAAATCAATGTTATTCATAATGCGTTAATCATTTTTAACATCACTCTGGGAATAATGGCTGCTTAATCGTAGTTATTTGATCTAAACCCTATTCAATAATGTTTGATTTATGAACGAAGAATATACATAATTGACAAAATATGTTCCCGATCGCTAGCTCAGATTATCCACCGTTTCATCGCGTATGTAATCCCATCGCTGGTAAACCTACTACGAACATAATGCTATCGATGAAAAATCCCGACGACAGGGAATCGTTTGACATAAATCTCCCGTGACGGCGCATAGCCTTTCACGCTGGTACGCGTGTGGGTTGTCACAATTTAATCGTGTCGAAATCCCAGATAACAAGACTTGGCAAACGTGACGGAATAAAACCGTGACCCCGAACTTTACTCCAAAAATCATTAACCGAAACTTTTAGTGTCGTTAATCTCTCTCGATACGAATAATTTGTTCGAAATAAACAAAAATTTAAACTGACGTCAATTCGTGACGTTTAACAATTTTAGTTGCGATGTTGCTGTGTTATGCAACATGGGGAAAAAATAGTATTTAGAATTTTGTTTAGTAGTATTCCTACTAAAATCCAAATCGATTGCGTAATGTATGTTTTAAATACAAAAGTGAATAATTTTAATTGATAACGTTTACTTTGTTGTGTTATTTAAACTTTGTTTATGATACAGGATGAAGTAATCGAGGTACGTGTCATATTTAAAACCGTAAGTCTATAGTTAACAAAAGTATAAAGTTGATTTAGTTAATTCAATATGTTGCTTATGATAAACTGTAAATATAAAAAAGTTTCGTTTTGCCACTCTCTATAAGCTAATATTTTTTTTAAATCCACACCTCCACGCCTCTTAGAATTTCCAACAAAAATCGTCCAGCAGTCAAAGGGTTAATGGTACTCACTGTAAATGACAAAAAAAAAAAGTATTTAGAACTGCGTTGAACGTGAAAAATGGCACATATTTAAAATTGCGTAACCAGGAGGCGCGACGAGCGTTCTCTACTTATTAGTCTTCCTAGAGTTAAGACGTCGAGGAACGCCGAAGAATGATGACGTCGATTACCGATATCTCCATCGGCGTAACCCTCTTTGTGTCTATTTCGTGTTTACCGTGATATCGATCTCTCGCGATTCTCGTGATCGTGGCAAAATCGGATAAGAAAGACACACACGTACATGCGCGCACACACGGTCTGTTTGATGTCGCGTTGTGCACCCCTCAGCAAGATAGATTCATTTTCAACGTGCAGCATGCCAAACTATAGGTAAATGTGTACCACGCGTCACGGCATTTGGCAATTATCTTGCGCTGTACAGGTATACTACCTAGGTACATTATGCCACGAGTTTGCTCGTGCGAACTCTCGTGCCTGCGATAATCTAGGAGCTGTATAAGCGACAAACAGGGACGCAGATGTACTTCCTGCAGTTCGAGATAGTAACCACGCGAACGGAGCCCGCGTGTTCTTTTCAAGCTTTTTCCCCGATTTTCTTTTTATCCGTGTTTAGAGGTTACTAGTTACGACGTGCAGTGGTCCGGATTAACGAAAACCTCGACAAAATTAGAAAGAGTTTTTGGATTTGCACGAAACGTGGTATTCATGAGTTATTTGGACCACAAATTTCGAATTCGATATCAGAATTATAAAATCCAATATGACGGATCCAATATTACTGACGTGTATACTAAAACTTCATTAAATTTGCACGAATGCTATTATACAAGTAATTGGAACACTTTTCTCCTATATTTCTATTAAAGTTGACGTAACGTTCTATCGTATCTAATGATATGCTTATCTCACAAATTCAGTATCGCGGGACAAAATCTTTTCATATTAATTTTTTACCTTGAAAGGTTCACTTTAAAGTTTGATAGATCTATTCTGATAAAGCGAGACGACCATACTACAATAATTTCCTCGTTTGATTTACAACTGACCCCGATCACGGTTAATCTGTTCACCTGCGTATGGGGAAGATTAATCTTTCGTAAGCGTGTCAGTGAGAATCACGCGGGAAATTAATATTTATCGCGCTGATGTGTTTTTAATGAAAGCAGACACAGCAGCCGACAAATGTCCTCGAATCGTGAACCAGTTGGACGCTAAATTTACTGAATATCGGCATGGCAGGTGTCCAGGTGTGCACGAAGATCAGAATCGAGAATTTCAATTTAACATCATTTAACGCCTTAACTGCCTGGCGACAATCGTACATGTCTTGCGAAGCTAAATATAGGGTAATTTATGATTTATGGCTTTTCTCTTTATTATATCAAATGTTTGCGTTGCTTGGTATGAGTGTACAGAGTTTAGACATGTTTTATATAAACTATAAATAAATTGTTATAAATTTGTACATATCCTATGAATTGATTACAAAGTTATTAATTCGTAGAAATCCTTTGTATGTTTATCAACTTCGTGTCTATTATCACGTTTGAGAATTTTTTCATAAAAATTTTATAACTATATGAAGGATTTTATGTGTTTAATAAAAACAATACTTTATGTTTGTGCAACCTGTAAAGACGTACGCATCATCCATCTATTATCACTTCACTTCCGCCTAATTCGTTGATCCCGTATCCTACATACATATTTTACACATCTGTGTCATCCGAACTTAAAGTGTAAATATGTATAAACAAAGGACCTAAAATGATTAAGTTTCTGTGTACGAGACATTCTGCAACATATACTACAAAATGATCTCTGCTTATATACGAACAAAGCTGCACACGACAGTTAGAGTGTCAAGACGCAACTTGTTCGATATCGTAAACGAGCCACACAAGACTCGTTCTCTCGTCAAAGGAGTCGCGTTCCGAGCAACTCCCGCGTGGAGGGCTATTTAAACGCGTGGTTTCCTCGGGACGCTAAGAGCCTTCCTAATTAGCACCTCGTTGAGATTTTCGAGCACGCGTCGCAGAGAAAATATTTCTGCTACTGAGGACCTGAAGGAACGGGATGCAAAAGGAGCTGTCGACGATAATTGGTATCCGGTTCTGTGTCGCAGACGATGTCCCCTCTGGGCACAATGTTTCGATTACCTAGACGAAGTTATTTCTTTATTTCTATTCAAGTCCAATCTGCTTCAGAAAAATTAATTGCTTATTAATCGTTACTTATTTATTCCGTAACAAATCTTGTTCGAACATCTATTAACATCTATCATGTTGATAATGGTGTCAAGTGTTTCACGGTCCTTGAACTCTTTCAATTGTCTAAGTAAAATTGTAATTCGTATTAAACGAATAACGGGCCCCGTTCATTCGTTATTCGAAATGTGCAATATAAACAAGAATTAGGTCTGTGGCTGTTCTAGAGGCTTGAAACAGCAACAGCGACCTAAGGGGACCGGTCGGATCCACGCATTCGCGCATATTACGTGGAAATATCGTGGCCCTTTCGTGGGGTCGCTTGTACATCGTAGCTATTAACGAACGATAATATCGGCCGGTCATATCCGCTACAAGCTTTCTCGCTTTACCATTATCGCGGCATCATCTGCGGGTTGGCAAACAACCGCGGGACCAAATTCGATGCATTAATTATATTCTTTCGAATAATTTAAACGGAGGATCGTTAAAGCGACGCTGATATATTTTATGAATGCTCGGCTGACCGCGAGGGGGTTGAAACGAAATTTATGTTTGCAATGATGTCGTGACCCGGAGAAAGTTGATTAGCGTCGCAACGCAAATTAAGCGTGCGGGGGTTACGAACGCCTCGGTAACTCCGGAACTGATATATCGCTAACAGTATCGTAAACTGGTATTTCCCCCTTTTTTTTTGTTACAGATGTATAGGGTTGTCTACGGAACTGGAACAAGTCGTTTCTTTTGTCTGATTGCTATTATAAAATAATGGAGACGATTACGTTGCAATGGTTTATGTCGCATCACTTAGATATTTATCATTATAAAGTTTTATTCTCCTCAACGTCTATTTGTAATTTTTTTGTTTACTTGTACAAACGACAAACAAAAATGATGTCCTGTATAAAGTGTTACAGGATGTTTGGGTAGAAAGTAACGAAGTTAGTGACTTTATTGCCTTTATTTTATTACAATTAAATGACATAGGGGATGTTTTAGTGTCCAATAAAATTTTGTAGGGTTACGGTTAGGAAGGAAGAAGAGGGAAATAAAGGTTCAAGTAAATGCTATTCAGTTTAATATGATCTATCCAAACAACAACAAATTAGCAGAACCTTCACATGCTATCCCTATCGTGGCTAGATCTTATTTCATGAGCATTCATTTTTGGGTTACACGTGTCAAGATCCATTTCCAAATTACGATGACACACGCGATCTGGTGTTGCAATCACGCGGAAACTATGATAGAAGCTTGTCGAGAGAGAGAGAGAGAGAAGGAATGCGTTTAGCGCCCCAAACTCCCCACAAATGGCAAGAATTAATGGACTCGTATGCACAACATTCTGCAACAGTACACAACGCTTTCGTACGCTACATCGTACAACACTGTAGTTGATTGTAATAACGCTGAGCATCCTGCAATCTCGTTATGAAACAACGTAGTATGCTTTAGTGATGAAATTGAAAATTGAAATAGATCAGTTGCATAAAGGATGTTTCAATCAAGTGAAATGTAATTATTTCGTCATATTGTACTCCACTTCTATCGTTAGTCGGCTTTGTTTTAAAACAAATTAAATTTGATACACATATTGGTTTTCGAGAATACGTAGCCAGATAGCCTATACTTGAAGTAGCAACTTTATCGTTCTTTGTCACGTGGTTTATTATACAGAGTGGGACAATAACTTTCTCTACTTTGAATATCTTCATTATTTACCAGTTACAGTAACTTCCACGTATAACACTTAATTTTAAAATATTGTTAACAACACTGATATATTCAAGGGTAACCCCCTCGCCCCGTGCGTATCCATATACATAGAACGTAGCTAATTTTAGTAATAGAAGTAGCATTCACCTATTTTTACGGTAATAACAACATTCCTACTTCATGTATCATTAATCTTATATAAAAAATATAAAACACTTTAGCGAATCGAACCGCGTATTGTACACGGAGGCCAACAAGACGGCAATTTTCTCGACCCTTCGAGGGTATGTCACCCTTAACGCGCGGAATCTCGGCACGCTGGGATCAGGATAACCGATAGCTGGCACGATTTAATTAAGATTAGAGCAATCCGAGGCAAAGAAGTCGGCCAGGTTTGATGGAAATATCGGAAAATATGAGGATTATGTCAGCCACGGCTTCGTCACCGTCTATGTATTCCGCCCCATTAGCTGGCAGTCGTTACGGACATCGCACAATACTAACTGGCGTTCTTAAGATCGCGATGCAAATACCGCGGTGATAATTAAACACAGCCAGGCTGATGAAACGTAGCCAGGAAAAGAAACGTGTTTCCCGGGAATGTTCCGGTCAACGAAGGGAAACAGCGCGGGTAGCACTTTGAACCTTTAATCATCGCGAGCCCGCTTCCAGGGAACGGAGAGCCGCGAGCGGTTGCGAAAAAGATAAATTCACTGCTCTGGGATGAAACTGGCAGCCCACGCGAATACGTAATATCATGTTTTATAAACCCTTTAATTGCCACGTTCGGACACGTACATCCGGCGTAACGTGGCGTCTGTTTTATTTATGCATACGTATTCGCTGTCACGTCCCCAGGGGCGTGCGAAATTGCGATGATTAAAATGTACTTGCTCGGCGCCACCGTTTCGCGTTCTCTTTTCCGTCGTTAGTTCTTTCTTCCGTGTTTTATTAATCTAGAAGGAGGGCACTGCACGCGCTGCGGCAACGAATAGAAGGCTTTCGGTATTTGTTTAATTAAATTCTCTTGAAATGAAGAAGGATACTCAAAAATTGGCATTTTTGAACCTGCTCGGACGAATGAAATGTTTGTGCTGGACAGTTCACAGTGTCACCCAAAGAGCAAAAGAAAATTCCACAGAATCTTACCAGATGGTTCTGAAAGAAAAAAAAAAAAAAGAAAGGAAACGGAAAGAACACATCTCTGAAACAAAAACAACTAAAACCAACTCTAAATCTATATATAAATTATAAAATACATAAATGTATATATTCTTTAGTATTCATCCTATGCTCTTTCTTCCTCTCACATTCACTCTTTCCGTCCCTCATTCTATTAAGAAATATACAAAGCAGGCATCTCTTGACGAGATTATCGCAAACCTGCACTTTGGCTTTGTATCTTGACGAGGAGGATGCAGACGTTACCTTCGAAGACAGTCTGCCACAATAGTTTACAACGTCATACATATAATTAATTCTCTGTTGTTCCAGTTGGTGCCATGTACGTGTGCATGCTATATGCTATCCTGTTCCTGAAGCTCTGGTCGTACGTGCAGGTGAACATGTGGTGTCGGCTGTGCAGCCGAATAAAGTCATCGAGCCAAAGCAGAATGCGACGGCAATCTTTGTCGTACAACAATCTCCAATGTAAGTAGACGATACACGTGCAACGTTGCATTTATTGTTGCATTTATTTTTACTTGTACTTGAAATATTTTGTAATGATCGAAGAAAAAGTCTACTCTTTTGGGAGCATTTTCTCAAACTATAAAATATATTTCTTACATAAAAACATAACATTAAAGCACATTATTGTGTAAACATATATCTAAAGTTCACAACAGAATTAATAAATCTTCGAAAATTAATTCCGACTAGTACGACAACCGCTACTGTATGCTAATTTCTTTGAAACGAATTCCTAACATATTTTTCTCGGAAAAATTCGACTGTCTACCCCCTTAATTGATTTATTCCTAATTCAATAACCATTTTCGCTATTGAATGTACACAAGATCAGCTTGCTAAAAATATTTCCATGAAGGCCCCGTGTATTTTAGTCCGGAGTGGCTGGACTAAGAGGACATTTCGCACCAGTTTATCGTCGTATAATAACGCACGGTGAACGCATCCGTTTCGATCGACGACATCGATTTATCGTTGCGAATGCACGGGAAAACGTTATTTTCCATTGCATGTAACGAGCGCCCGAGTATTTTCGATACACGTATTACGCATTCCCTTTACATCGTTCTGTGCTTTAACGCAGCGTCCTCTAATTTAGCACGAATCCTGAAAAACGTCACCCAGGGACGACTACGCGTTATTTCCGTTGCGTTCGTTTCTATGATGTCGCTTCGCGCGGGATGGGTTTTGCGAATATTTTCGGCGAACAATCGTTATCCGTTCACCGCATTTAACAATGAAATAATGCTGCGTTTCCAGCTGTAGAAAATTGATAGAAATCTCCCATTAGAAGATTATTATCATTGGATTATATTCATTGGAGAATAAAAATGTCGTGGTGTATTATTTTTACTCTGCGACTTGAGAAGAGACTTATGATCGTCGCGATAACTTGCAGATGCTTGCAAATACTTAAATATAAGTAGTTAATCTAACGAACAAAGTGATCAGTATTTTAGTTTATTGGGAACCCTTTATCCAGATACTTAAAGCATATATATTAGAACAAAAAAATCTCAATAGTATCAATAGTTTCAATAGTATCGTCGAAATAAATTCTAGGTATTGGTATTTTTTCCAGCTCGAGAGGTGGCGTTCTTCTTTAACTTTGTGCGTTCCTATGTCGAGTGCTGCTCAACAAAAGTGTACCGAAATCAGAAAATTTCCAAAGGGTTAAGATGGTAGAGTATTTATGGTGTTATGGTCGGAGGAAAGTCGTATTCCCTGATTGATCTTTCCTCAAGTGGCTCGTGCAGCCCTCGAGGCTCCTTTAAAGCGGCTCGAAGGAACCAGGAGTGTTATGTAACAGATTTCCACTGCACGAAAGAGGGCCATAACGCGTCAGAATGATACATGCGGTCCTCACGACGCTACATGTTTCTAGACGGTAGTGTGTGGGAGTGACTGGGAGCAGACTGGGAAAGTTTAATATTCAATGCGGTGAGTTTATTGGGGAAAGGTCGCTCGTATAATTTGACTTCGCCAGGTCTGAATAATCGATACACGGACATCCCCGCGTGCCCAATATCCGGAAATAGAGGCGAGGCTGATCGGGAGTTTAAATTGGGTGGAAATTATTCGCCTCTTCTGTTGCAGCTACGTTGCGCGCGACAGGGGTAGGTGGGTGGGAGAGGGTTAGCACACGCGTCGCGGCCAGCCGCGACACTGTGTATGCACCTTCAGGAGCGAACAAATACCTCGGACACAGGCAAGTGGATTACCGGCTCAAAGGACGTGTGTACATTGCGAGCAGGTACACGCGTGTCAGAGGCTGCCGTGCGTGACGAATATTTACGGTTTGTCTTCTTGTCCTGCTGAATAAATTTATTAAACATCCCGTGCCTCGAGGCGAATCGATATGGATCTCGGTACTTGGAAATTGCTTTTATACGTACGTGTCATACTTGTTTAGGTAATTGTAAACATGCGTGTACACCTTTGATAACGAAGGGCGTATATATACACCCTCGAGAATTTTTAAAAAATATCAGCTTATATGGGATGATGGAACGAAACTTTTTTATATTTACAGTTTATTCATAGGATGCGTAGTTTCGAAAATAAGAATTGGAAAGTTGGGAGTTCGTTGGAAAAATTGAATTTCAGGAAAAAGGTCTCCCGAGTTTTCAATATTTATCTCTGAGACTAAACGGTAAATTTCCAACACTGCAAATGTAACGACATAAAAATGTCCGAAACACTTGAAACATTTCCCAAGCGTTAGAACGTTACATAAGCGGCCGTAGAATAGTAAACTCGCGTTCCGTACAGCGTGGGCGCTTTTAGTTTGAAACTCGACGTAGTCAAAGGGTTTAAATATAAGCTTTGAGAGCGTATGCAAAATTAATCGCATACAACGAGCCAATTAAGTTACATTTAGACCAAACTGTCAGAAACAGTTATTGAATATCTAGATGGGTTCAACAAAGTCAATAATCGATTTCCAAACCTCTAAAGTAGACTTTCCCAAACTGTGATCCCTGGCTCGTCAGGGTGGACTGCTTGAAATTCTCGGCTATTGAACGATGTCTTCTGATTTTCTCGAAAATTTGCAGTCTTTTCTCTCTTTATTTGATTTTTAAGATGCCAATTAGTCAGATTATATGTAATTTTTATATCGATAAAAAGGCTTGCAAGTGTAAAGTGCAAAGATCAACACTTTGCAGTCTTAAAAGCAAGCATTGATTTATTTGAAACGTTTCGACATTAACTTAAACATTTCTAAATATGATTCACTTCGCCAACAAAATATGGACATATCTCAAGGTATTCTATGGAAACTCAAAGGTTTGGGGACAGTCTGTATGCAGACGCGCGTATGGAGTCGCGCAGCTACCATCGCTGTTTGCAAATTCGGCTCGAGTCCATTTCGTCGTATCAGTGGCGGCCCCCTTCCATCGTTTCCTCAGTTCTTGTTCACGGCCGTGGCTCGTTAATCAATGCCAAGATAATACGGGAGGAAGACATAATGGGGTATGCATGCGAATGGTGCATCGCGAAGCTGATACCTTTCCCGGAAGTCCGTGGAGCAGATGTTGAGGGATGGTCGAACCGTAAGTATCGCGAGGAGGGATAATGTAGTCATTCGTACGTTCGAGATCCTTCTCATTGACCGAAACGTGCCATGATGTTCCACCGTTGAATATACAATTTGTTCTTAAATCAGAGGTAAGACGAAGACACCGAACCTGACGTCAGTTGCGCGTGGAATAACTAAATGATGATTGCTAATTTGCGGTGTGCCGGGTGAAAATTAAATGTGGTTGTCCTTAAGCTATATAACACACACATTCCCATAGATTTACCCATAGTTTCATTTGCCATCATTGTATAAACATTCACAGTCTAATAATTAATGTACACTACAGACCATTAATTTCAATACACCACTACGCCTGTAATTATTCCGAAGAAAGACGAACGTAATTAATCCTTGGACATACAAATAAAACGGAACTTGATGCGTCCAAAACGTAGTACAGTCAAGTAGGGTATAGTTCAAACTGTCCTATGTTAAATTAATACATGAAATAGTATTTCAAATCTATTACTCCAGCCAACAACTTATTCGTCTAAAACCTTTTAGCAAAACCCGAAGCATTACTCTAATAAATGCCCAATTTGACATAGAATGACCGCACGGCGCATAAGGTCGTTAAGTAAAATGAAATAAAAAAAGAAATGAAAAAAATGAAAAAAAAAATGAAATAAAATAAAATAAATAAATTCCGTGCTCTCGAGCGATCCGTTCCGTCGCTCTCCGATCGCGCGGCAACACCGTGACGGAGTATAATAAAAAGCGCCACGGGGTAATACGATTATCGAAATTCGATGGGACGCTTCGGTTGCCCGCGCGGGGATGCACGCGCTCGCGATCGATCTCGTTTGATCGATTCGGTCGATCGACGAGCGGCACGCTCGCTAGTCGTTTCCCTAGCCGAAGCCACGAGCGCGTGTAATCCTCTCCATTCCGTTATGCTGTGTAATTTTCGTCCTCCTCCTCCCCTCCCTTCACCCAGCTCCTTCAGCGACCGCCGGAGTACATCGTATTATTGCGTTTCTTACGACGATGTTGACTTCTATCGATACTCTTTTCGCTGCTATGTTTCGAGACTGATGTGTCGTGTGCGCCTAAATTCGGATAATAATTGCGTAGGACAAAAGCTGGACAACTTACTATGAGCACGACACTGGCAGTAGTATGCCCCGTAGAACTTCCAGCAAAAATCGTCTCGCGGCCAAAGGGTTAATTAAATTGGCAGAAATAAACAAATTTACATAGAGTGCTATTTTGTCGTTGTCTTATGAAATATAGCAGGACACTAATTTCTTTCGATCAGCGTCCTTGGTGCCCGTTAGTCCTAGAGTCAGAAGCGCGTGTAATCATCCTCATACTTTTCTTTCTTTCTTTATTCAGTGATTACCTATTGGAATAATTGTAACCCATACTTTTATGCCATATAATTTTCACCAGCCTCGTTTTGGTACCACGGAAGCACGCCGAATTATTGTTAACGTTGACTTCTCTCGGCACGAAGGTAGCGCATACGCTATCTGCTGTGAGCGTTCCCTTTCCGTGGAAGCTTTTTGTCCTTTCCGTGTCGGGACCGCGCGATCGATCCACGGGTAAATCGAGTTCGACGACCGGAGTATTTCGCGTAACTTTCAATAAGCAATCTCCTTTAATGTCTCTCTTAGCCCGCGTAAAGGAAGAAAGTCCCTTCGGCCGCGGGGCAAGCACGAACCAACCGATCGACTCGAGAACGAGCGCTTGGGCAAAAGTAAAGCTGGAACGGGCCAGCTATTGGGCAGACGTGACGCGCGCGGTTATGGTTCTCGCGTGCCACCATCCCGTTCGAGTCAATAACGTTCCTTGCGAGAACGTTTTACAGTTTCACCAGGTGATACTCTTCCGTTGCTTTTATCGAAGTTCGACTGTCGCGTGCGCGCCGATTCCCGAAAGATGCTCGCGTTTCGAGCATTGCAAGATCTGGATGTCGTTATCGTGGATACGGATCTTTGAAATTTTGTCAGATTCAACCCTTTGAGTTAGATCTTTTCAATCGAAATCAAAATGTAATTTAAAAACTTGCTGAAAATTATTTGTCCTACGTACAAACAAACAAAGAAGCAAACCGTCTCTTTATAATATTAGTATAGATATAGATTGTGAAGTTTGCTCGTCAAACATTATGTTTTGACCAAACGCTTTCGATTTCGGTACGTCTCACGAAGGTTCCAATTTCGTCACTCGGCGGCCGAAATTACTGTACCGAAAATTTATCATACATATGCGAACTCGTAAACCTGTCGCGTTGTTAATATTCGTATTTGCCTAGCTCGGCTCGCAGTCGCCCTGACATTCCTCAAAATCCCCATCGTTTACGGTTTCAAATATTAGTACGATGTTAAATGCGGTGTCATATATCATGCCCGCGTAGAGAAAGAGAGAGAGGGAGAAAGATGGAGGGTCTAATGCTACTGTCGGACGAATTTCCCATCTAATTTATTACTCCGTTGACGTCCAACCTTTCATGCTCCAAGTTCGCGGAAGCACCAACGCGTCTGAAATCTTCTTACGTGACGGTATCACGAGCACCGCAGCTCTGCCAGAGAGTAGGAACCCGACAAGTTCGCACCCCTCTACCTCGCTCATCCTTTCGCTCGGAAGATAGTTTCGAGATGGATACGACGGGATCGGGAGGCTTTGGTTCGTGGGAGTAATTTATATTTTTTCAATCTCGTCGGTGGTTTCTGCGAAGAGGTCTCATTTCGAGTAGTCATTTCGCCTTTGTGCCATGAAACGCTTGTACACAGGGGAAATTAGATAGAGAAACTGTTGCATATTTGAGGGACAGTTGGGCAAATATTTAACATTTATTTAATTAGAACCACTCAACCCTTTGTCTGGAGTTTACCAGTAACTTGAGACACTTTGTCACGTATTTGGTGTATTCCTTCCAGGTAACTTAAAGTAATTTTACATCAACAATTTATGTATATTTACGTGTCAAATGAGACAATTTTTTAAATAATAATATTACTTTAGTTTTTATTTTTTTATTTTTAAAAGTGAACCAAGTGGTCCATTCAGACAATCCAACCCAACGAAGACGACTGCAACTTTGGAACACGATCAAATTAATCCCTTCCTTTTTAATTGCTACGTGTTCTCGAATGACAACTGAAGTTGCACCCACACGTGATGATTCACACAAAGGAAGATGATTCCTCGAAGAACGACGAAAGCTAGGTGGGCAAAGATGCAGCGAGTGGATCGCAAAGCGAATGGGAAATCTCACAAATTAAGCTTGAGCTGTACAAGAGGACGAAGCTTTCCGATAGGATTGGCTGCAATCTTCGACAAGGCAATCCGGGAGACTCGTAAATTTCCTGAAACAGCGCGAACCGAGCCTAACAGACCCCGAACTGTCTCGATACCAGTTGGCCACAATTTCCCGGCGACATGGAGATCTAATTCTAGCAATTTATTTGCCCGATAAACTGAAGGTGTTTTCATCGGATCCTCGAAACGTCGGCGATCCATTAGCCGCGGACGGTTTTCAATCCTAGTCGTACCGTCATTCGTAGAACATTTTCTCGCTAAATTCTAAACTAGTTTAAAGTAATGGTCTGGTTTAAACGGTTCAAAAATCCGATTTTTAACCAATTTTATTTTTAGTGATCCATTTAAAGTAATCATTGAGTTGTCTATAAAGTCCACATCGATTTTTTGTAAGTGATACAGGTCTGAATATATCGGAATAGTTGAAAACAAATAACATGTATACATCCCTTAAAAGGTGGAAAGGTTGTGAAACAAAATGGTTGGTAGTGTTTATGTACACCTGAGTTGGTAGTTGGGTATTATTTAGGCATGTGCATGTGCCTCCCTCTTTCTCTCTCGTAATCTTCCATATTTTTCGAGATACTCGGCTGGAAGTTTTCATATGAACACCCTGCAGATAGCTACGTAAAAATTTTAGGCAGTGTAATGCACTATCGATCGTCGAGCTACAACTTGCTCTCTGGTAATACGCCGCGATCGAGGATCAGGTATTAAAAATTCCTTTCTCATTTTCCCGCACTTCACACAGTCGTTATCCTAGCGGATTCCTGGGTGATCTCGCGGTTTCTCGCGTATCCTAATCATAGCGATACGGCGCATTAACTGCATGCGACGGCGACGAAACTGGGAATTCCGTGCTTGGTATTGACTACGGTCGATGAAAAGACCCCCTCGGAGAGAATAAATGATGCAGTGAAACGAAAAGAAAGAACAGCGACGGGAGACGAGCCGACGTACGAAAAAGGGGCAGCAGGAATTTAATTTGTACAAATTCTTCGGCACTTATTACGTGGATCGTCGCCTGGCGTCGCTGGAACGTCCATCGTTCCGACGATGGACCGCGAGCGGAACGTCGATTTCTGGCTTTCGAAAACAGCATCGGAGAACCAACGTTCAATGTCGCGAGTCAAGCGGATCGGCCTGTTTTCCAGACGTTCGCTAACAGCCGGCGCAACTGAGCTTATTTGAATTCCAGATTGGATTATCCGTCGGATTTGGATAAATGAGGGGATCCTATCAGTTACCTATTCATGCTGGCACGGGGATTAGACACAGAGACGAGAGAATCGGTTCTCATCCGAGCCGAATAACCAACGAAAACCCGTCATGATCCGCCGAAACTAACAACGGTGGACGAGGGTGGAGAAAAAGTATCGGAAATGAGAAAACAAGATGAACTACAACGAGTAACTTTAACACTAGGTTTACGAACAGCCGTGAAGCGACTGTTTAGGGTAGAATTTAGTAAAGTCAACTATAGATTACAACAAACTGCGTACGCTCAGTAACCTCTGTGTCTATTGAAAATCTTTGTCTAGATTAAAAGAGAGTTATGATGTTTTCAAATCAATTTTTCATTGCAAGTGTATAGGGCATTCCAAGCATTTCCATCACTTTTGAACCCAACTACGCCGAGTTACATGGTACAATGAGGGTAATATTTAATAATTATATATTTAAAAAGACAATTGTTTAAGAGTATCTAACAATGATAGTAACTACCTATTAGATAGTAGAAATTCCACCCTTTAATTTGAATTTTATTAGAATCGAATCAGACGATTCTACGCCGAGTTAGGCACTTCAAAGTCGCATACATTGTTATAAAAAAAAACAATTGTTTAAAAGTATCTGACAATGATAATAACTATGTATTAGGTAGTAGTAATTGTGCCCTTCAAATTAAATTTTGGTAGAATCGAATCGGACAATTCTACACTGAGCTATGACACCTCAAAGTTTCCTATTTTATAGACAATTATAAGAGAGTGACAGACATATTGACCTACTATATATACATATAGCCACGTGTCCTTGCAAGGCCGTTCCAATTCCGAGAAATACTAGTATACACATTGTAGTATTTCCTGAATGGCCCGCCCCTCTAAATTCCTTGACATAATAGTAAACATTGTAGTATTTCCTGGTTGGAGAATCCCTCAAAGTTCTTTCAAAGAGAAACATTTATATCCATTTTTCCTGACGATCGATTTCGATGAAATTTGGTATACAGGGGTTTTCGGGGCCGCTGATTCCAAATCTGAACTTAGAATTTAGAAATTCAAAATGGCGGATACAACATAACGACACAAAATGCGATCGAGTGTTCAACTTTGGTCCATTTACACTTTAGAAAAAATGTGTTTAATAAATCATTCCATGAGAATCATAGAAACTTCAATACTTTCATTCAGTACGAATATTCATTGAAAAAGGACATGGAAAGAAGGAAGAAAAATTGGAAAAGCTTTCGATTCGTCCTGACATCTTTAAATAATAATACTTGCGCCAACAACTTACGTTTTTAATCATTGTTATCGCCGTGTAGCAATCCGAAGTTGCGTCGCGCGGGAGATCGAAGTTTAAATACTTTTCAGTTTTCTTGTAAGATTAAACTACACCGTCACCAGTCCCTGGAGAACCGTCGGAACGATTCTTGGGGGCACGACGAAGTAACTTCTCGGGTAGCTTTTCATCAAACTCCGTCTCGGCCTTCACTTTTCGATTTTTGTTTTCGTTTCATTCTTGGCCGGGAGTCTTGGGCGAGGGTTCATGAAATTCCTGTTGCTTGCCAGGCGCGTGTGATTCATCGCAGTAATTTGTTTTTTTCCCCTTCTCCGGCTCCCTGTTCTAATGCGGATACGATTTCTCGTTGCAGCTTCCAGCGTGAAACAAAACGGCGAGGAGGTCGATGACTCGAAGAACGAAGTAGACGGTACGGCTTTGGTGCAATATCCGGACAACTTGAACCTCCGTGATCTTTACTACTATATACTGGCGCCCACGCTCTGCTATGAACTGAATTTCCCCAGAACACAAAGGATACGGAAAAGGTAAATAATGATAGAGCTTGCGCTTCGCTTCGGAATTTATGCGTGGTATCTTCTTCATGCATCTTCCGACTGTTTCGCTAAGAAATTGTCAAGATACATTATTTTATTAATCGTTTGCGCTCGATGTCATTTTTATTAGGCCGAACTCACAACTACAAATAATTTTGCGAGTTTTTGACGAACTTCTTATAGGTACGTAAAACGATTTTAAAAAGAAATTATCGTACGAGTTTAATATTCCTAAAATTACAAAATTTTTACATCGTT
Source organism: Hylaeus volcanicus (assembly GCF_026283585.1). Lineage (NCBI taxonomy): Eukaryota > Metazoa > Arthropoda > Insecta > Hymenoptera > Colletidae > Hylaeus > Hylaeus volcanicus. The sequence continues at coordinate 8,258,900 of NC_071983.1, read as the reverse complement.
TTTCATAAAAGTGAGGTGGTCAGTAATTGTTATTATCCGAATTAAAAGGAAGAATTGGAGGGGATATCTAGCGAGCCTTTCGATCGCTTTTCCCATATTCACCGTTTGATCATTTGAAAATTTCGTAAGGGGATTCGACTCGCATCGCGAGAGTCCCGAAATGATGTTTTCGTTGGAGTGTCGCGCCATATGAAGTTTCTTTTCCACTGCAATTTGTCTCCGAGATTTTCGAAGCCAACAACTGCCAGTGACAAGAAACGTCGCGTCGGCCAGACAGACTCGAAGCACTTTTCCGACGTACCCGGTAGCATGCATCGCGAAAATACGTCCGCGCAGTCGTAAGAAAGTGTTCCATGAAAATTTCTTGGAATTCCGGATACAATCGAAAGTACGTGGCGGAAGCACGGAAAGGAATACATCACCTCGCCCCCGGGGTCCATCCAAACCTACCCTACTCCATTTTGCCGACAATAGACCACTTAAATCTAATTTCGTGAACACTTCGCTCGCCAACTTTCCCATCTTTCATATGTTTTTCTTTCGATTGAGAGGAGCTGAGCCGGAATAGAAGATGACTTCTTAAGGAAACGTATGAAATTGAAGATACATATAACCATACTTGCTCCTATACTAGGCTGTTATGAATATAAAATTAAGGAAGTGTTCTGGTTTGGGCTGCCAAAAAATAGATAGCCTTCAGGAATTTCTTTTGTAGAAATGAAAAGGAATATCAAAACAGAGCCAATTTTATAACATCGAGTAATGATAAAACTGCTTATTTATATATTTTTTGTTTGACATTTGGTTTTATATGCGCTCTCTTAGGATAGGTGACTGAGGGAAGATTAAAAGTTGCATAGTTTTTCTTTTTAAATAAATAGTAAATTTACCTTAGAATTAATTTCTACATCTAATAGTTTGCTGACAGTTAGTGAATAATTGATCATGAGCATACTGGGTTGTCTGGAAAGTCCATGTCGATTTTTGGTAGGTGGTACAAGTCTGAATACATAGGAATGATTGAAAACAGATAACATGTATAGGTTCCTTAAAAGGTGGAAAAGTTGTGGAAGAAAATGATTCCTATGCAATTCAATATATATATATCAAAATTCAAATGTCACTTTGAATTTTTCTTAAAAATTGACACGAACTTCCTGGACAACCCAATATTTAATATCTCTATAGTATATCATTGACAACGTTCCTATACGAATAAATGTCACGTTTGATTCCTCCAGATTCCTGATCAAACGTCTCGTAGAGGTTGTAGTTGGCTGTCAAGTGGTGATGTCATTGTTTCAGCAGTGGATGATTCCGTCCGTGAAGAACTCTTTGGTCCCATTCAGCGTAAGTGTTTTATTTACTTTTCTTTCCTCTTTTTTTTTTTGTTGAAAATTGTATAAAATCTCTGATGATTATTTCGGAAGATTAGTACAGAATAAATGGATACTTAATAAACTTATTTATTATAAATACAATTTGGTGACGAATATGGGTAAATTGAATTATGTGGTATTTATAAATATTTATCGAAAGCTTCTTATTTTTACACCAATCTGTACGGATTAGATGCATGCTATCTTTGAACAGTGTGGCAATTTCATTGATAAACTCAGAAAATAATAATAAACTTTAGCAAGATTTTTGTGGAACTCTCGAGATTACAAATTAAACATTTATAATGCATACAGTAACATTCAGTCTTGGATTAAATGTTAATAACAATCACGGTTCAGAATAAGTATTCATTGTAGACAGTAATTGTGAGAAACAGCAGTTTGACTTTCTCGAGCGCGGTGGAAACCGAACAGTTCTCTGTGACGCGTGCGGTCGGCTAAGTGTTAAGACAAGGCGTTACACTATCATAAAAGAAAAGGTTTTATTTCCATTTGAAAACGACGTGAGTAAAATCGTCATTGGCTCTCCGAGCAGTGCGCTGTGCAGCTAGGTGCACGATAAAGTTCAAACTCGTCTATCATAGGAAACAATTTTCTGCCTTTCTCTCCGGGATTACCGTTCGCCGTTGGTGCGCCGTGCATCACACGTTTATCCCTTTTATTCTCGTCGGAAATAAATAATAATATATCGGTTCGATACATCGATACCGGCGGACGTTATTAAGGGGGCTAATTATTTATAGGGCCGATCGTAAATAAGTCAGGGCTGGCCACGGGATCGAAATGGCTTCTAAGATAGAGAGAGCCAGTGAACAGAAGTGTAATTTGGTTTCGGCAAATAGGTGCGATCAATCTTTCTCGTAATTCCCCGACCGGAGCTACGATACGCACAAATATATGGCCGACAGAGGCGAAACCTGTTCAATGTTCACCCAACTATACTACCATCCCTGTGAGAAAATCTTTGCCCCGTGTCTCGTAATGATGCGTTTCTACGCACACCGCAGGGTGTATTTTAGCATCTGGGGTCCACACGCATTGGGGATTTGGAAATGCGAAACTATGCTGGTTCCACGCAAATTGGAATTATTTATGGTTCTCACTTTTCTAAGAAGCTTTGGAAATCTTAAGTTATGCGAGGTTGTTCGGAAAATTCGTGCTAATTTTCTACAAGAAGATCAATTCTGTAGAGTTATATTATTCATTTCTTTGTGAATTATTTTCATTTTTCATTATCTCGTAGGAATCGTGAAAGACTGTCGCTCTAACCGAACAGAATCGTCCATCAACATCGCAGGACGTTCATTTTTATCGGTCGCGTACGACCGGAGTTACACTCCCGCGCCAGGGAGAATAGCAACAGATAAAATCGCGACGTAATATTCTCCAAGTTGCAGTCTGTCCAAATTGTCCCAACCCGGCTTATCCCGAATAATTTACCGTCACGTACTGATTACACGCAACCGTGTCGCTCGCGATAGGGAACGTAACACGTGGAGGTTTCCCGTGGCTTGCTCGGGAAATGCGACCACGATTTCCTAACAAATGATCGAGCCTGTCAAATATAACCAGAAAAAGAGGGACGAATAGGGCGGCTTAACAGCCACAGGGATGAACACTGATGGGTCGTCAGGGCTATTATTGCGCGTCGTTGGGGTGCAAACGCAACGATGGTTTTTGTTTTTGGTGCCCTGCTGCCCTCACGGCACATTAACGTCGGATCGTTGCTTGATAGCCTGTTGTAAAATCGTGTGATGTGATAATGAATGTTACTCTAATAATACGTTCGTAATCTTGATGTTTTAGCTTTATTACTTCGTTAACTTGGTTGTTGTATTGGTTGTTGTTTAGTTTTTCAGGACTTTATCTCGTTTATTAATATTTCGCAATTTCATTATTATTGTAAAAAATGTATTCACTGAAAAGGACTGCAATTGCAGTCGAGAACATTATATTGCGAATTTTTCGACCTGGCCCTATTACTACAATGAGTTTTAATAACGAAAATAAAAGGAAAGAAAGAAGAAAAGAGAGAAACGTCGGCAAGATTGTTTGCCAGTTCCTCGTGTTGTCTTCGCCGCAATTGTCGCTCGCGCAACGGTAATTCCCACTGCGTGTAGCTGAAATTGCCGTCGACTCATTACGTGCACGGGATCAAGGTTGTCTTTATCGCGAGGGCCCTTTCGTGCCCGCTCACGGATGAAAAACAATTTCGCGACATTACGGTCGTTTCTAAATTGGCGTCAGTCACGGTAAACAGTGTTTTCAAATAGTCCTCTGGTTGTAAAATCTATATTCTACCTGCAAAATGTATTAATCATTCGATACAAGATTATTCAAGATTACCTGAATCAAATCGTAATAACGAAGTTTTAATATTTCAAGCAAATAACAAATAAATGGAATTGATAAAAAGTTCAGTTATTCATCCAAACAGATTATACCTCTTCCTCCTAATGTTTCAAGTTGTAGTTATTTGTTGACTTGAATATTTATCTCTTCAAAAGACATCAACTATGTACCCTTTTTCGCTATCACCATGACACTTTTAGAACTTTTTATTAAGAGTAAACTTTTCTTCATTCGAGCTGGAATCGCATACATTGAGCCCGTTTGAAAACCAAGGGAGCTAGCTAACGATCTGACGTATATTCGTTTAATTTCGCGACATTAATTGAAAAATTTCATCGTGGTTTTGGTTGTTCGTTAACGAGGGAAAACGGATAGCTCCGCTGTCGGGACGCAACCGCTGGCGGAAATTTGCCGCGCGTGTTCGCCAGCTTCGTAGATTTAAATGGATCCTTTTACGCGGACAGTTTTAACCGCGACTGATCCGCGTTGGACATCCGCGGTTTACCATCTATATTCATAGATCGCCGTGTAATGTAGTCTGTTATCTGTGTATGGTAATTTCCAGCGGCTTGAAATTTTGATGGATGCGTTTCGAATCATCAACGATGGGAATTATCTTCTTTATATGACAGGAAACAAGACTTCAACGGAGATGTTTCGTCGAATTTAAAGCAATTCTTTGAATAATTAGTCCAAATAAATAATTCATTGTTATATAGCTTATTTTTCATATAAAGTTGGGTGATTGTCACTAGAATTGTTAGTTGGCCTCGTAACCTTTGCTGTAGGTCTTCCTTAACTAAATAATTCAAAAGTATAGGGTATTCAGAAATAATTAGATAGAATCTACAAAACTGTGTATGTATTAAAAGTTTAGGTTATTGGACCATACAAGTGTGCTGTGTAAATCGCGGAAACTAATTCCACCTCTCTAAGTTTTGAAAAATTCAGTCTTGCTATGGATAATAAAGCGGTTGAAATTGTAGGCGGCAGATAAATACTTTAGCGTTATTCGATATTTTTCAAATTTCTGTACGTGGATTTAAAGTTGTCAATTTTTAATTTTCAACACATGAAAAAGCGTCAGTGTGCTCGAGGGGCGTGTCCAGCAGACGCGAGCGCAAAAAGAGACGAAAAAAATAGAAAAGAAAAATGCGGAGACGTGATTACAATGCGACGAACAGTGGCAGCTGCAGTTATCAATTCCCACGGATCCGCGCGATTCATTGGGCGGGAAAGCAATATCCTCGAAATCGATTTCTTCACGGCCGGTGTCTACGGTCGTCGCAACGCCGACGGTCTTCTCGGGACAGTGATAGACCATCGCGAAGTAGATCGAGAGACGGAGACATTTTCCCCTGCCAGCTGGCCAGCCGATCGACGACGTGACTGTCGTCTCTGCCATCGTGATTCGCAATTATCGAATCCAATTTGTCCGTCAGAAAGGCGAGTTCGGCGGGCGGTCGCGAGCAGGAGGCGAGCGGGGGTGGCGAGAAAACGTAGAAAAAGGGTGGAACGAGCGATCGAAGGCAGAGAAAATGACGAGGCGGACGACGTGGAAATGGATAGAGAAAGAGCTCGTCACCCCGGAATTAACTCTCGTGCACCTTGCACGGTAATTACTTTGCGTTCGATCGATATCACGAATCCGAACGCGAGTCTCGTGATGAGCGCGGAAAGAACAGAAGAGAACAATAAACCGATTCAACGTTACGTTGAGCATAAGTTATGCAAATAGTAGTACAGTGTTATTCTTCTAACAACAGTACACGGATCACCTAGAAGTTCTGATAATAAAGGTCGCTAGGTATTCCCCCCCTAAGCTAATGTCTGGAATCCTAAAGCTGAGCATGCCTGCGCGTTCTGCCTAATATGGGAAATTCGAGAACCTGAATATTTTGATTTTTCTGGAGATAGTGTTACTCAATAAATGTGTAGGCTACGTTTTCTTTTTTATTTTCAGAGAAAACAAGTTTTTCTATATTAGTAACTTACTTATGTAGAATGTGTAGAATATCATTACATAAAAGAAGAAGTTAATAAACTACAATTTCACACAAAAGTATTTTGGGAAATTGATCGGTGTACGAATACACTCTACACCCACCGTACGTGTCGCAGTGTATTTCAGAAAAGTATGCGGAACACGTGGCTTAGCTAATCCATCCCATAGTATACCGTCGGCAGTGTGTTAACAAATTTGTTTCTCTTCTGGTCCCATCGCCGGTTGCTGTATTCCCTCCAGGGTGGTCTCGAGCGAGTTGGAGAGGATCTTGAACGATTTATCGAGGACAATTTGTCCGCAGTGTGAAAATCGTGAACGGGGTAGCTGTCTGCCTTCGGTCCGCCGTGATATCTCTTGCAACGTCTTGAATGTCGCCACTTACGTCGATCTCTCGTCGATTCGACGGTATGGAAACGCTTAATAATCGGCTGACGAGTCGCCGAGGGAACGAGCTGGTTTCTGAAAGGGATTCGAGGGATGGGTAAATGGGGACGGTGGTCAAAGTATCTAATAGTGAACGCGCAAGTTCTGTCTCCGAGGGGAAGCGGTCTTGTTGTTACCAAGTTTCGCGACGAAGTGTCCGGTTCTTGCTGTTTAGTGTGGCGCTTCCATTTGGAGCCCCAACCGTCATTCATAGAAAAGGGAAACATTACGCGGAGCTGAGGCGGTGTTTGACACGATCGAACATCGAAATTAGAGGGAAATGGTTGAGAAACTTACCACAAGGTCCTCGCTTGGGCCTCTAGCTATTCGTAAATGCAGTGGAGCCTCTCCCATCCGCGCTAATTGGGAAACAAATGTGGCCTGATAAGATGTAATAGAACAATCCTTTCTATTATATTAAATTTCAATTTATTCGAATACACTGGGCGACAAAATTATTCATCAAGAGCTTGGCATTTTTCACATGCGCACAACTCCGTTAATTTTCATTGTATCGAGACAATTTTTTCTTATTTTCTACGTTCATTCGAGGAATCGCAGAAAATTATTTAACGTAATTCATCTTTCAACTCAGTACTCCCTCTTTCCTTGTTATTGGACTTCACGCCTGATTACATTCTTTAATTTCAGGGGGGTTCGTTACAATACTGTCTTCTTTTCAGTTAACAATGCAAATTTATCTCCTTCCCGTTCGTTGGTTCCGGTGACGAGGGACCATTGAATCAAGATTACAAAACAGGGTAGCCCTGTACCGAGAACTAAGTTAAACTTCGCGTTACCAGCTATCAACAGCATCGACGGGAACTTGTTACCATTAATTAACGTGAAAGCTACGGCCACTGTGGGTGTGATTAATAAAGTTATGGCTGGCAGTTGTTAACCCATCGTTTCTTCGCGATGGTTGGATGGGCTATAAACGTTGTGTCTGACAAAGAACATTTTCATTGAAACGTGCTATTTCGTATTTATTAAAAATTCAATCTACTTCGACGTATATAAGTTTTTTAGGTTTCTGAACTGAATAACCAAACGAAATCTAAACATTTTTAAAGAAACTAAAAACGATGTTATGTCGAAAACCACTATCTGCTATTAATTTGTTTGGATGTAGGTAGATCAGGCACCATTTATTTCGAATAACATTTATTTCAAACAATCATCGCCACCAAAAAATCTTATCTTCTCTCCTGAAAAATGCTAAACTCCTGCTCCCCTCACCTTATAGTTCCTTTAGTCAGTTTGCGTTTTGGAACTTTACCATCACATCGCGTACGATCGATTCGCCGCGTCTAGTTCCCTCGAGAGCACGGCGATACTAATTCATGTTACATATCGTTGAAAATTTACTGGTCGTCGACGGAATGCAAATGATCGACGTCACGTTTCGCCTATCTTTCACGGCGTTCCACTACACGGATGACTTCACATTGTAGGGCAATCGAGCGATCGAAAGGTGACGACGCGGTTGCGTCGAGCGTCGTCTTATCGGCTCGACGACGTGCTACTCCTTAAAAGGATGAACGTTTAAAGGATTTTCAAGGATGTCGGAGGATGAGGTCTCTGCAACTCGGCTGCTCGCACCTTCGAGGCCGTTGACGGCGAAACGGATGAAATATCGTATCGATTTCCCATCGTGAATGCTCGTAAACTCTCCGCTATTTTCCCTGTCTGTCATTTCCTCTCGTTTTTTTTTTTTTTTTTTTTTTGATATCGTACGGAATCTTCTTCAGGGACTTGGAATGCGCGGCTCAACGAGCAGTTGGTCGGTGGACAAAAAAAAGAAAACCCCGTGGTTCTCTCTACGTTGGCGTTGGCGGTGGCTCACCGGTTGGTGTGTTTTTATTTTCATCGGTCCTTCCTTTGGCCGGAGTGTTTGCAGGTGCGCGGTCAACGTCGTTGTCAGAGTGGAATTTTCTGTGTGTCGGATATTGGTCCAGTTACTCTCGGTTGCATCCTGCTCGAGAAAGGGGATGGCTGGCTCGATATACGACAGGTAAAAGCGTTTCGACTACTTTCGACTGAAAAGTCGATACGTCTTGTCGGCTAACTAACGTTGACAGACGCCTTGCTGAGAACTTTGATCTTGGCGCATGTTGCAAGGGTACTTTTCTAGGTAGCTTTCTTCGACTGTAATATATTTTCTTCATATACTCCATATATCATACTACATTATACATATATTATATATTAATGTAATACACAAAATACACAAATGTAAATACGTATATTATTCTCATATACGGGGTGTTAATTAATATATTCTAATGTATCTTAATATATCTTATATCTTGATAACGAATCGTCTTATATTATTGACATATTATGTAAATTGTAAATACTACTTGTTTTTACGTTCTATTATATTACAAAACCACGCGCACTTTTTTATATCGAGTTAAGTCCGAACGGAAGTAAGTGAAGTCAACGTTCGAGATTTCGTTCCACTATTTAAATCTGATGTCTAAGATGACATTGGCGGATAATGGTTGCGAAAGACGACGATTTCGTGCTAAAGAAAAAGTCCGCGAAGTGAACGAGTCGCGACGCAACGTACATCTCGGACACAGTTCTGTCGACGAAATGAAAAGTGGAAAAATTGTTTAGTGTTGGAACGTAACAACGAGCATTGTTGCTCCTTTGACGAGCACCGAATGCCTCGCATTGCAAGGGACCGTGTTCAATTTCAGTGACGTAGACAGCGGCGCCCAAGGTTCGAGTTACGACTCCTTCGAAGTCGAGTGTCCACGTTCTCGCCCGAGACGGCTTATTATAATCCTTTGTGAAGCCTGCCATGGCTTCTCTGACGAAGGTTTCTGGCCTTTGATCCGACTGGACGATCGATCACTGTGCAAAGTCTCACGTCCGCGGAAAAGCAGAAGGGAAAAACGAGGAATGAGCTCGATGCACCGTGTCACCTACGTGAGCTGTTTTAGACGCTCTACGCGCACATTTAGTTTCATACTGGATCATCCCACAAATAGCTTGATTCTTTTCGGTAGGATTCAAGCTAAGAATGAAGAAGCCTGTCTACCGAGTTAATTCCTATGAGGGCCATTCAAATATACACCGGAATTTTTGTACACAACTTTATTGGTGATAAATATAAATACAAATGGAGCACCTTATTTTTCTACATACTTCTTCATCAGACGTGAAGCTTTCTAACTTCTTCGATTACCATCGAATTTATAAACAAATTCATCGTTTGAAATGCAGACAGCGATTCTGTGAGTGACACTATTCCCTGAAATCAATTAACTTCTTGATGAAAATTTTAATTTCGCGATCGAGGCGAGCAATAAAGCGTCAAAGCGATCCCTAAGCATCTCGTAATGTACGTATTCGGGTGCTTCGAGCATGCTGTGAACCCCCCAAATTGAAATATCATATTCCGGGTTTATAACGAACGTGCATCAAGTACTGTAATTGCGGATCCCAGAATGCGTATAATTATACATAGTTTCATTTTAATCTCCGAAACATTCGCGAAATTTCCGTCTCCGAAGCGAAATCAAATTGCGCTTCTCTTGCACGTATCCGTTATACGCGACCGCGTAACTAGAAATTTCTATAGAAAATATACGCGGTTGGATCAGTGTTTCTCAACCTATTGAAAGTTGTTGAGCATCATTAGGAGCGTGTCAATTATACGGAGCATCGAAAAAGGAAACGTAGGAATGTATATAAACCGATTCACTGCCAGGCAAATTTAAATCTTTTGCTTTGGGCGCGAAGATTTAATACAGATGTGCAAATCTAGGTTAATCATGTTTATTTAATTAACCCTTTACAGTTCAAATTTTCGGATTTCGGTGCATTTTTGTTGAGCCTCATCCGACATAGGAACGCAATGGGGTCATAAATATTACCAATTCCAACACACGGTTCCCTTCACGCCAGATAGCCAACGCTCTTTAACTAATATATTCCTGTATTGCAGTCGAACTCCCCTAATTTTATTTGGTTGCAGTAATCTCTCCAGAATCTAGGTACAAACTACATGACTTTATAGAAATTTCGCATGGAACATTTTGTCTCTATCAGCAAACAAGAAAAATGGTTACATACACTTATACTTTGTACAAATTAAACATAGCCATATTTAAGAAATCTATGTGGTTTTATAAAAATTCCGGGAAGTGTATATATTTTCATGTGCATTCATAGATGCATTTCCATATCCCCCTCAAAAAGTATCAAGGGCCTCGGGATACAAATTTATTAGTTTCGAGGTTATGAATTTTGTCTTGAACGTTTTTATATTCGATATTCTGTGGAGCATCCGAACACAAATTCTGCGGTCACGTATGCATACACGTATATCGTAGTGTGCACGCAAATGGCATGTTGAAATCGACAGGAGGCTCTTTATGTATTTATTTGTAAGCCCGGTACATAAGCGTGGTGGGTTCTCGTGTTGTGCCATTCGAAGAGACCCCGACAACCGCCACTTAAGCGAAACGCCGCGCCGCGTCGGAGGGGTGGCTTCCTTCCCTTGTATTCAATTAGTACACCGCACGAAATATCAATTTCTTCGCTGGGAAAGCTCCTTCGACGTTTTCGAATATAGGGGAATAAGGGGATACCTTCCGGGAAATGCAAGTATGTCTCGTGCATTGTCATTGAACTGTTGTTAATCTCCGGGTATTTCTACGTCCTATTATATAGGATGGCCCGCATAACCCTTTACAACTCGGTGTCTTGGAAACTATTCCATCGATTTTAATGGTAGACGTCTCGAATTGTGTGAATCTGGAGGGACTTTAATCTGGAATGTAGGTTTAAGGTGGTTGTTCCATGGATTCATTATGGGGGATTTTAACAAAACTTCCCTCGATCGTTCTTTGATTGAATATAAATTATACGAGTTCACCGCACGGTGATCAAGATTTTCAGAGTGTACGGATGTAAAAACGATTCAAAACACTTTAGATACCGGTGATCCTTTAGATATCGGTGAAGAAAATGTTTGTTCCTCTTACGCGAGATCTTTAATTTCTATTTCTTAGAAATTTTATTCAAACTAAAAATTTTAATTACGTGCTCTCATCGAAGTTATAATACCACAACTTCTAATATTGAATGCTCAGTTTATTTATTCATATGTTAATTATACTAATTAATTTATACCGTTAATTTGAAACATTAACATGGATTATTATAACGACTCTTTTCAGTGTTCTCTAAATAATAATTAGCACGGATATCGTTGAAACATATTGTTGTATGTTCGAATTTCCTCAATTGTATTTATGACATTAACTTGCAAGGGCTTGGTCGTTAATTACCTCCGGTTTGTTAATTACGAGGCTACTTATTTCCCGTAATCACTGCGCAAAAATTTCCACGCGAACTGGCGAATTCAAGCAACATATTCCACAGGTTCGAATCCAATTAGGAACTTTCGTTTCGTGCCTCCGTTACATCGAAACCGCCCTTTCCAGGACCCTCCAACTTCCATTTCCATTGTATTTATCGCTCGCGTGCCTCCTACTCAAAATAATATTTGAATTTCGTTTGTTTTGTAGAACATGGACGTGGCGAAGGCGTCGGAACGTCTGCTCAAGCTGGCTGTGAGTATAAGAGAATTTATGCTAATCAAGATAGTCGTATACAGCGGTTAATACGAAAATGATAACGGAAATCCTTGTTCTTATCCAAAAACAAGTTTCTCAACTTATACAAATCAAATAAATTAGTCTTGCTTGTTAAGGTTCTCATTTTTATTTCTTCGTCTTGTTTACTGTTAATTAATAAATAAAATAATAGTAGACAAGTACAAATTAATAATAGTTTATCGAACAAATAATTAATATCAAAGAAGCAAGGAAATTCTAACAATTCGAACTCTGATTTATTTGAAAAGATAATTTAATCAAATTTCATATTTAATAAAAAAACTTGTTACTTTATCGAAATTAATTCGAGTTTCAACGTAACTTTCGTATTGATGCCATAAATAATTATTTGAACGTCGCCAATTTGCCTCGTTTCCCTATACAGGTTAATTAATTTTCGTACAAATTAGCATTCACAGTTGGGACACGTAAATAGCGTTTCCGTATGAGAAACGCACCGCGCAAAACCATTTAATAGGTTTAAAGCGGGTCGCCTTTGATAGGCTTTCCTGTTGAAAACGCGCCCGAACGCTTTGCTATCAGGAGCCTATTCATAGCCTTTTTAGTTCCAGCTTGCCTATCGGAGCTTGTTAACACATTGTTGACCACCTAAGAGTATACTAGTGTTTTCATATTTAAACGTTGTTTACCAGCCACAAGTTTATTTGTGTTTTCAAACGTATTAATGAAATATACAATTTTTATTAATACAAAATGTTACATAAATTGTTATTATTATATAATATTGCGAACACTTTATAGTATTACAGTTCATCAATTACATGCTCAAACAGACTCCAAAATTAATAAATACTATTGTACAATAAATAAGTACTTGTGCTACCAATGAGTTATTTATGTATGTGTACAGAACAGTGGCGTTTACGAAGTACTCATAACTATGTAATTCTTTACGACTTCGCAAATTCTATACATTCGTCATAACAAGATTGAAAATTAATAGATACCATAATAGTACTGGCGGCACAGTTGTGCTAAGTGAATTACGTTACAGTTTACGTAACTTCAATCACGCAATTTAATTACATCATACTTCAATTACGTCATAATTCAATTCTAGTGTACTTCAATTGCGTTGCGATTGAATGAAATGATTCAAAATTTACAATCCATTAAGTTGCGAATTATTGTAATTACGAATCTAATCGAATAACATTGTAATTTAAAGGCAATGCGAATGAAATACAGCTTCACGAAACAAAAGAAGTCTTTTTTCGGAAAATGTACAGGTGCGGTGGTGTATTGAAATTAATGGCCGGTCGTGTAATATCTGTATGGTTGCACACGTTAAATAGTGATCTCGCAGAGATAATATCGCGTCATGTATCAATTTGAATGAGAACGAACAAAAGACGGCGTCAAAAGGTAATTGCAGACTAAGATCAGACGGATTCCTCGAGCTCTACGTTTCGCTCTGGTTTGTCTCCCGGGTTGTCCAAGGAAGAATTTCGAAGTTATATCGTTCCGAATGTTTTCCTCTAATACGCCCTGGAGGGAACCTGTGCTTCCGTCGGCCCTTTGCGCGCTCCAAAGGACTTAATAATGTTTCCAAGTACAAAGGTCAAGTCTCCCATGCCGGGAGGCATTCGCGGCACTTTTATAGAAAGGGAGACGGAGCCACCCTTCGCTGTCTCGTTTCTTTTGCCAACCCCTTTCGCCTTTCGCCACACCAGGCTTCAGCAACGAGTCCACGTACTCCGCAAAAACTTACCCCGACGTTTTAATTTCGTTTACCCCGGCATGCTGCCGACGCGACGCTACGGTCGACGGGAAGCCAAGAGGGTGGCAGCTTGTCTAGGGAGAGAGGGGTTGGATAAAACCTGGTGAACCGTTTGAGACACGCCGATGATACCACAAAGGAAAAAGCGGCAACGTAAACTTTCAGCCGACTTCCTGGCCAGAGGCTATCTCATAACGGAGCGCCTTCTACCTTCAACAAGAGCCTCCTCCCACAGGGAAAAATCTTGGCGGATGATATGCGACACTGTAAACTGTAAAGCGAAAGATGAGGGGAATTTGAATTTTCTCGGCTCGTTTGCCCCGACCCGTGCTAGCCAACTTCTCCTATTAAAGGTCGATTTTTCAATGAACTTCGAACTTTGCCACCGCTCAAAGCGTCTTCAACCCTTTTTTGCTTTACGGGACGAGTGTTGTCACGGCGTTCTGGTTCGGGTGAAAGGGACGCTGATACTGGGTCTGATACGATTACAGTGACTCGTATTATTATAATAAGTTGGTGCATATGAAATGTTGTTTTTCCAGTGTTTCGGTCACTCGACCCAGTAACATCCATTTTAGTCTATTCTGTCATCGATTGATTGTAATCATATTAAAGAGGAAGAAATACAGTCAGTCTCATAAGTATTCGTATCCTCTATGTCTATGAAAGAAATTTATCGAAATTAGATGATAGGTTCCATGTTTATATTTCAAATGAATATTTTATTATAAATACATAGGGTTAAATGAACGCGGTCGTAAAACGATATTCAAACAATATCCAACGTCTACTCGAACGCGTTGTAATCCTGAAAATCTAATTCAGAGTGTGTCGGTAGTATAACGATCCCAGCGAAGGATAGATTGCTGATATCCACGTCTCGTATCACGTTTTCCAACGAGAAACAATGACAAAGCGATCGAGCAATTTCGCCGCCATCGCGAGTCAACGTTTACGAAGTTTGCTCGATTCCACCCTCCAGTTCCTGATTGTTATTCTTACCTCCCGTTCTGTTCATACGATAACAGCTACTCCGTAGATTACACGAGGGGCGCGCAGACCCCGCCGCTGTAAATATTGCGCGACGTGCTCCCGGGAGGCTCGGGATTCGCGAAAAAAAAGAACGTAAAAACGTCGTACGTGGTACAGAGGGAGCACCGATCGAGAAGAAAATGGAAAATATCGATTAGCAGTTTAATATAACGTAAACTTGGATAGACGAACTTACGGCAAATCGTTCGCTGATTTCGTGCCGCCCTTATACAGGTTGGGTCGAAAATCCTATCAACGTTTTGGATATTCCCTGGATCATTGCACATAAAAATTGTACAGACATTTGGATTTTTGAGGTAGTACACCGGAGCAAGGTCTGATTTTATTCGAGAAAATAAAACCAAATCTTAATATGAGAATTGTATTTTCTCATTCGTGACTTACACACATATTTGTTTCAGTCAATTTTTATTACTGTTCATTTGATAACGTTGGCATTAAACCTACAAAAAGGGAATACATTTTTGTACACAAGAATTATTCATATCAATTACAGTAGTAAGTCTTTAGTAGAGCCATGGTGTATATCATTGTACTTCTTCCAATCGAATCATCATTATACATGGCATGTAACTTGTTGCGTGCTTGCAACGTGTTTTTTTCCCCTCCAAAAGCAAAACAGCAGAATACGATGTTGATTTTCCATTTTTAAATCAATAGCAAATAAAAACTACACGATCGATCGATCCAATATTTTTACTGCAGGACAAACCAAATTCCGAATTTGAAATAACACTATCAAATCAACAGCAACGAAAATATTTATTGCTTTCGTTTGTTAAATTGAATTTGTAACAGATGAAATAATAAATTAAAAATTTATTTATTACTTTGTAGGCACAGGTATTTAAAAATGTTTAGAAAGCAAAGTTTTTTTCGAAAATGTTCGTTTCATAAATTTGTCGATTAACCCTTTGACTGCGAAGGACGTGTACACATATATATCTATATGCCCTCGATAAATGGGCTCAGAGAAATGGTTATATTCGTTAAATCAATTTTTAAAAATATATCAGCTTATAGGGGATGATGAGATGAAACTTTTTTATATTCACAGTTTATTCATAGAATGGCTAGTTTCGAGAATAAAAATTGAAAAGTTACAAATTGGTGGCAAAAATTGAATTTCAAGGGAAAGGTTTTCGATTTTTATCTCTGAAACTGAGTGGCTCAAGATACGCCAAAGCGTAACAAAATTAATATAAAGTCTCGACGTGTCGCTAAATTGCGTATTCGCCTTAGGTCGTGGTGTTCAGACCATGCCTATGTTCCCAGTGCCGTGAGCCCTTATTTTCGTTTACACCACAAATAGCTCCGAGGGATCGTCGCATCGGGGAACCCCGTGACTCTCGAGGGGTCAATTGCGGTTCTTATATACGAATCTGTAAGATACAGGGTGGACTCAACTCGGACGAAGAAGACGACGACGGTCTTAGGAGGGATGGTGAAAGGCAGAGGTAGAACTGCAATGTAGGGGGAGACTTTAATCTCGTCGTAATGGGGAAACGCAATTTTCATGCAGCCCGCTGCCAACGAGGTCGTTTCCTTAAATCGATCTGCTTTATACGAGCGAGTCCCTTCTCTCCGTCCACTTCGTCGCTCGTTTCGAAATCTCTTTGACGCGCGGCTCCCTCCGACGAAAAAGATGTGGCAGGTGACAGCGAAGGGGGATATACAGAGGCCGTGTGGCAGCTTCCATTGCTCTTTTATCTGGCCAACCTTGCCTGCAATGTCCCGCGGAGATGCGGAGCTCGTAATGTGTGCTTTATGCATATATACCCAGACCCGCTAGATCGATTTCCATCAATAATGCAGGCATATTGGATTCGAGAATACGAATTTGTATGGCCAGGGAGATGAGTCCGTCGAATTTCCGACGCGTACAACGCCGACCGTATACTTACATACAAATTACATTTTAATTTTTTATCTCTACGTATCGTGGTTCACCTTTCACATATGAAGTTATTCCAGACGTAATTTTGTGTATTTTCGTTTCGTGAAAGAAAAGAAACAATTTTCTTATAGGGGAAATGGGGGGGGGGGGGAGCACATCGGCCACATTTCGAGTATTACGAAAATATGTGTAAATATGTATATTGATTTATTATGAACTTGTGCGAGAGCAGTAAAACTGTACTTTTGCTAAAGTTTCCAATTATATTTTCGAACGTGACTATTTCGAAATAACTACCTTAAGAATTGAGATAGAGAGTCGAAATTTTTAGGGAATTTTTGTTTAATTATTTCAAAGCATTCAAGACCCTACGAGCACTACGATTCGAAAGTCACTCTTCTAAGAATCATCCTAATAAAACACGTACCGTATCATTCGTTTCAACAAAGTCCACCCTTTGTTTTAGGGGTTTCTATGTATGATCCACAATTAACCCCTCGAGGGTCGCGGCGTCGCGACGAACCTCACAGTTATTTACGCTGTAAACGAAAATAAGGACTCGCCACATCGAGGGCCCTAGTATTTCAACTGGGAGCTACGATTGTCCTCTCCTTTTTCTTGCGACGTTCGCTTCTTTTCGCTCTCAGATTTTCCCCTCGATCGATGGACAATTATTTTTCTCTCTAGACGGGAGAAAGACAGGTAAACAAGGGGGCAGAAAAGAACCGTCCCGAGAATGAGCAATTCTTCTCGGCGTCGTGACTTATGAGATTGAAAAAGGAGCTTTCGTTACGGCGGACTTGCCTCGTGGAACGCGAATTCTACTCAGATTTTCCACTCGAAGCTTACCGCTGCTCAACGTCGATATCGCTTTCAGCTATGACAGTTATTGGCACTCGTTGTTACGGCTGTCGGAGACCTTTAGCTGTAATCTGTTTTGTTTCTTTTTGAGAAACTGTCCTTGTCGGCGCACCGTATCAAGCTAGACATTGAATTATAAATTTGCACTACGTTTTCACCCTTGTGGCATGTTATTCTTATTCTATGTCGAAAAATGAATTCGCGTAATGTTGAACATTTCTTATATAATAAATTTTGAAGTTTTTTTTTTTATATTTGTACATTTTTCTGGATATGACATATGAATTATACGAAACTTGAATGACAACATGTAGTACTTCTTATATTCAATGCATTATAAAATAAAGAACATTTGTATATTACAAAAATGTAGTCGGTACATTTGTGAAATAATTTCATTGACAATTGCAAAGGAGAATTGCTCACCGAAAGAGCCCCAAGATTCGATATTAAGATTAGAAGTAGCAGCCACAGAGGCATGTGACTTACAATATGAATGCCATTTTCATAACGCGAAGAAGACAAATATTCGCCTTCGCCAAAGATCCACAACCGAATTCGTGCTCGCAAAGTGTCTGCTAGACATCCATCCTTAAAATTCTCATTAGAGAAACTAGGAGAAGCAAAAATATCCGCAAGACATGTGAGGCGTTATGTACTTAGAAAAATGAGATCCTTGCATGTAGTCCAAATTTAATGTCCAAGAGCTGCATTTAGAAATTTCACCGTAGCTTCAATAATCATATCAGGGGTGTACCAATATCAGTTCATTCTCATCCACTAACGAAGCTAGGCGCAGTGTGGCGAACACATTGGCATGCTTTTACCAACAAACATCTGTAATAGTTTCGAACGCGAAAAGTTCAATTCTCTGGTAGGAATCCGCCCCTGAAATTACTGAATGGAAAATTCAGGGTGCACCAGGGGATCGGAGTGTTCATCAACGATTTCGAAGGACATTCGATTTTTTTGCACGCGACGACCAGCCGGGAAGGTAGGTTGTGTGCGCCGCGTCAGACGTCGGTAATTAATGGCGCGATGGGTCCAATTAATTGGCGAGCGGGAAAAATTTGTTAACGAAGTCCAGCGATGCGTGGCTTTTTGGCCAGCGCTTTAATCGCGAACAAGCAACGACGCGGCCGGGGAAGGAGCGCCATTATACACGCTCCAGAAGGGCGCATCGCGGCACTCGCTTTTGGGACGGAAGTCATATAATTGAATTCGGTTCACCGAGTCCGGCTCACTGATCGAAACACTACGGCTGGCTAGTTTCGATCCACAGCATTCGGACTAACGAGAGAATAACGAGCACGAGTAACGATGGTCGAGTGAAATCGGTCTTGTTGGATGTCGTGTACGAGTGCTCCGAATACAACAGGAAAGACGATTTATAAATACAATACTCTATTTATTATTATAATGTCTTTGACTGATTCTAAAAGAAAATATAAAAATGGTTTTATTAAATTGATGGTATTTTTTTTTTTCAAATACTATGGGATTTCTTTCGTAAATTTAATAGTACGTGAAACAATAGTATATAAATTGAACTCAGAAAATATGTCAATTAATTACATTGAAGGAACTGTCTGTCGACTAATTTTGACTTCGACATAGTTATTTCCACCTGTAATCAAAAAATTATAAAGAAATATAAACATACCTTCAACGAGAAGTTTACCTGTAATACCTCAAACTTCATAGTCAATCGTATCAGTCGCTTTATAAAAAACACCGTTGCATATACATATAACGCATGGAACCTTATTCCATTCGTGAACGCTCGTCGATATTTCCCTTCTAAGTGAAGCACTATTTTTTACCATGATCCAATTGCTCTTTCCTTTATTGGACGTTCGTACGCTGGGAATTGATCGGCGAACTGAGTAAATGAGACCACTCGCGTTGAAAGACGAACGCTTCTGAAAGCCGTGACCCACTCGCTCGCTATTTCAATGATATTAATTGTTCGATGTCGCAACGTACAAGAGGCTTAGTCACTTAACTTCATTGCCACTAGAAATACATGTGATATTTAGTTTTGTTTTTTACAGGTTAGTTACTTGTTTGCGCAGCACTTGTTTTTATTACTAACAGTATGGCTTTTACATTAACACAGAAAACCTCGGGAAGCCATTCTTCTGATTACTTCGCCACTAATGCGTTCACTTTACTCCTCCCTTGCACACCGTTGGTCGTTTTCAGTATGCAAACAATGGATCCCGTATCGTACCTAATTAATTTCACAGATTTTGTCGCTGATGAAAATCGCTCTTTGACGCGTGACTGCGTGTCTCGAGGTATTAAGCGAGTAATGAAACTATACTTTAAAAATGGAACTTACTTTACTCACTTATTCTTAAGAAATGAATAACTCTAATCGTCTGAAATATTTAGTTTTTCTTCCCTTAGAGTTGCTATTAAAACCAAAAGAGATTAAGACAAAATATTACAGTATAATAAAACTGATTCTATAAATTTTAATTTTTTCAGTCAAGGTAGAACATATTGTGAATGTTACAAAATAGCGTATGCTGCCTGAGTCCATAACGAAACAACTATCAACGTTGATTTTGCTTTGCTATGAATCGTTTTAAAATAGTTTTTTCTAAATGTAATAGGAGGATGAAAAATATACATACGAATATAAAATAAACACTCGTAATGTTTACTTACTTTTGAAAAGTTTGAAGCCGACACGTTTGATAAATTTTATTTTGTACAATTCCCATAACGCCCTAGTTTTTCCATAGCCGTAGCCATAGCCATAGCATAGATTATAAAATATCCCTTTAATGGGCGCGCACCACGCGCTCCGTACTGCAAGTGAAAATTTTAATTAACGCACTGAAAGGACAGACGTGGCTATCGGAATCGCGACCTCAACGGTGACCGAAAATGTTGCGCGTCAAATTAACCATGCCGCGTTTTCGAAGTTTGCGTACCCGATTACGGAACAGCGTGGCTATTTCGGCACACGGAGAATTCGATAAAATCCTCGTAACGACGTGCACTGGTTGATTTCGCAAAAAAAAAAAAAAACAGAAAAATGTCGACTTCAAACATTTTACCTATGCTGAACAATCTTTGTTATTCGAGATAGTCGAATATGTGAAGGAATAATGTTACCAATATTGTTTGTTTCATTTAAAGAAAGTATATGCATAAAATGTATATATTTTTTTTAAGTAAAATTGCTATTGTCCCAGGCTTAGCGATCGCTCGTCTCCAGAGCACGGCGTGACGCCTCGCTGCGCGCGAAACAATCGGAACCAACCTTCCTGTGATCCCTCTCCGCGGAAAGTTTGAGCGCGCTGGGGTTCACGGGCGTGGAACTTCTACGAAACGCTCGAGCACCGATGAAACAGGGCGAAATGCGATGCTGAATTTTGTCGCAGCTATTAAACATCCGGCTGCGTGAACCGACTCGAGAACGTTGCGTCTGAAGTTCCCTGAAGAAGCAAAGGAAATACGAACTTCGTAAGAGAATTATACGCGCCGTATCGGGACTCCATTGCCCTCCGCTTCCGGAATCGTTGAAATAACTCCCATCCAGGCATCGGGGGCACGAGACAGAGCGAGAAAGACAGGAAAGAATATCTTATTACGGTAGAGGATGGAGAGAGGGGGAGAGCTGTAACATCCCCCGAAGCAGTTGTTCGAATCGAACGGACACGATTATATTGACAGAAACGATTCACAGTGGTGTATACGGTCTCAAAATTCGACCAAAAATAGAGGAGTCCTCAGATTTGTATAAAATTTCGTATTCAGAGATTTTTGGAAGCTCTGAATATGAATCTTACATCGGGATTCAAAAATTCAAAATGGTGGACCTAATATGACCGACTTGTATGCTAAAAAGTTGTTAGATTTACATGAAAATTTGTATACAAAGTGATTTTAGAAACTGGGACAAACCGTAGCTCTTTTCTGAGCGGAGAATGAAAACCACACAATGTAGTGCAGTAAATATTATTTATTTACTGTACAGGAGTTCTGTAAGTATTTAATTCAGCAAAACACTGTCGTTAAATAAATGGAAATTATTAAAATTTCTCTCATCAAAATTAATGAAAACCACACAATGTAGTGCAGTAAATATTACTTATTTATTGTACAGGAGTTCTGCAAGCATTTAATTTGATAAAACACTGGTGTTAAATAAATGGAAATTATTAAAATTTCTCTCATCAAAATTAATGAAAACCGCACAATGTAGTACAGTAAATATTATTAAAAAATTTTCAATTAAAATCGGTGAAAACCATACGATATTGAATGAGTTCCTATAAAAATGACAATAATTTGTTATTTACATATCTAGAGGACATAAATTCTCTTTTATGTTTAAAGGGAATGGGTGGAAGCTTCAAAAAAAATTTGAAAATCAGCGTCCCTCTCGGAATCCTCTTTCGCATTTCAGAGATGTATTTCGTAATGGTCTTTTTTCGTAGATTCGGTGAGCTCTGTGCTCAGAGCGTGCAGTTTTTCGCTGTAATTTATAAACACCTTGTGTATTATACGGCGAAAAAGAGCTTCGACTGTTCCTCCTGGCGCCTTTCACCGACTATCATATTTCCTTTCTTCCGACATCTCTTTTGCCAGCAGTGTGCTAACAGTGGTTAAGAATTACGCGAAATTGCGCAGCTGCCTCGAGGCTACGGCAATGGAACAGCGAGAGATGCGAATTCGCGTCGGTTTAACGAGCCCCCGAATGAAGAATACGAAACAAAAAGAAGGAAAATATTGGTGCCCGTAGCCGTCGGCTATGCTGTTCGCGTGTTATACACATTGTGGAGTTAACAAAGATCGACGGGGCAAACGGTTAGCCGAGTGAAAAATTCTTTATGCCACTGAGAAAAAAGTAATAAATTATTATACGCTTCCTAAATTCTTTTTTTACGTAGGTCAATTGAAGCAAGTTAAGGAAGGGTGCCCCCGCAAAAATCAGCTACCAGCAGTTATTGGAACGAAATTTTTGAAACTTTCACGCTGAATTCGATGGTGTAAACGAAAATTGTTTAACACATTCACGACCGGCAGATATTTTACATTTCTAATACCCAGTACTGACGAAAATAATAAAATTTTGAAGCTGGACATCGAAAATTTGCATCGTTAGGCCGAAAATAAAAACTACAAAATATGTCTTGAAATATCAATGTTGTAAATACGTAGCGTATAAAATAAAAAGATTTACATAATTTTTTTATAACCAGGAATAAAATTTGAAGTGACGGGAATTCACGTTAGCAGTCGCGAATGTGTTAAAATACGTAAAGCACGAATTCGTACGACAATGTTACATAAAACATGATCCGCGTTGTAATACCTTTTACGGACGCTTCCGTGTTACAGATACCGAACCACCTGGTCTGGTTGTGTTTCTTCTACTTGTCATTCCATTCAACCCTGAATCTGATAGGGGAACTGCTGCATTTCGCCGATCGGAATTTCTACTGCGACTGGTGGAACGCGAATAACATCGACACTTTCTGGAGAACATGGAACATGCCCGTGCATCGATGGGCCTTGCGGTAAGTGCTCTTTGTTTCGTTATTCGTCCATTCGTTATTCCATCGAGTCCGACAAGCTACGTTTTAACAAGGTGAGTGACGTTTAACCCCCACGTACACCAAGCAAAAACAAAAATATCGTAACTATAACACATAAAGGTCTTTAAAAAAGTAACGGATGCGCCCCTTATCTCAGAATCTATGCATCATTAGAAAAGAAATGACTCGACGGCAATTTTAAGGTTCAAAATAATCTATAATGTTCGAGATATTTTTCGAAATACACCTCGTACAATCATATTTCGAGATAACCGCGTTAAAAGATTTAAGCAGAGTTTTTGTCTGCTATTCCAGGACCATATAATGTCCTTTCCGATGCTTCGTACAAGTAAAATCCGCTTCCTAATTTTAGGAATAATCCTGTGCATGGTTATGGAGTTTCAATTCGCGTTGACTTGGTAAGAGCCATCAACTTATGAATGTACACATCCAATATGAGATATTCAAAGTTTAGATTACTACTAACGAATGTTCATATATAGATGAGTATGTTAATATATTAATGTGTTTTTTGACGTGGAGGAGGTACACATAAAATTTGTATGATCAATGCCGAATGTCACTCGCGAAAAGGCACTTCCTTCAAGAGCTTAAATAAACAGAACGTATCATAAATAGTTTCACAATTGTTGCCAGTTTTAGCTAAATATTACAAATTTATAGAATAGTTGAAAAATTTCATCTGTCTGCTTCGAGTTTCTTTCAGTTTGGGACCAGGCGTCTCGTCGTTTCATGAATATCATAATATAATAATACAGTAATAATTGTCGGAATGCAATGAATTGACACTTTAAGGCCTTGGAGAAAAGGGTCTGTTTTTTCCTTAAAGCAGAAAAAGGAGCGGGGGTCCTAGCCGGGACAGAATGCGACGACAGTCCGAGAGAATTAGTTAGCCAGTTTTCAAACACTCTTCCTCTCATTTTATACCTAATCGTTACCGAATCATATTGGCCCGCAGATACACTTGCAGCTTTTGAAATAAATTATTATTAATGTTAGACAAAAAGACCAAGTGGAATAGCATATTATTTCCCTTAGGAACATTTCGTCGACTTGAAGATAGTCTTGAGAAAGTAGCAATAAACTTAAAATCTATTATATTATATTAAATTTCAACGAGTCTCAGCTAAATTCTACCTGATGTATCATTCCTACCATTTTACCGACAAAGTTTCATCTGCCGATGTTACTATATTATTTATGATGGATACTCTGGAGAATGGAAAAAAGCTGTCAATTAAAGGAGTCTCTAACACGTATAGTTGTTGAACAACGAATACATTTTTGTAGCTTTTTAGAGTATATTCGCGAAGCTAGTCAAAGTAAAAATTCGAGCCTAAGCATAAATTTTGTATATTTAAATTAAAATAAATATCGTCAGTGTGAATCAGCGGTTTCTATTATTGCAGTATTTAATCATTAAATATTTATGCATTTATGACAAGCGTAAATATGAAGGACGAGTGTAATGATGTTAGATTAGAATATTAATAGATTATAATTATTAGTAAAACTCGATGGCATGTCTATTACATTTACGACTCTTATCAAGTTCTCCGTCCTACGTTTGTTAAGAAAAAATTCTTTAACCACGGTTTCATTCGCAAAATCTGCCGGTCCTGATTTATTTATAAGAAAGTGAAGTGGCACTGCACGCTCGAAAAAGCGCGGTAGGAATCTTAGTTTTTCTCGCGTTGAATGGCGCGAACGGGGGAAATTAGGAAGGCCCGAAGGTGCGGTAAATAACGAGGTGGGTGGGCCAAAGCACGAAAAGAAGTCGGTACCCAGCCGCGAATCGTACTTTTGATCGAGCTTCTTTCCGTCTAAGCGGCTAAACTTCGTTAACGAATGTGCCCCGCTTTAAGGAGATTTAATTACATTTTTCGCGAGAACCCGGCTCCTGTCCGGTCTCCGAAAAGGAAGAGAAATTTCCGTGAATCAGAGACTTTCTCCGCCACCTGCTCACCCCTCGACCGTCGCCCCTTTTAACCCCGTGGAAACTGCTGCGCGGCTAATTGTTTTAGCTGCCCCGTCTCCCTCGACCCTATCCTTTTTATGTAGATCCATACATATATACGTATATATAACTACTGCCACTCTAAGTACTACTTTTAATGTTCGTCTAACTGGAAAAGGTGGCAGCTAGTGTTTGAAAACTATTCTGCCGCGAAATGGAACTGTCCTACCATCACAGTTCTTACTATCAGTTAAGACAAGGCGTACGACGTTTCTTAAGGGAAGAGTCGTTTTTATTTTCTGATAGAAGGATCGATTTTCGAAGTGATGTTTAGAATTAATTTAAAGAAAGATTGTTATATATAGGCATAAACAACGTACCCCATATGTTTATTTTGATGTATATTTAAAACTCATTATTTACCATATCCTTTCAATTCATACGATTGCCTTTTTCTCATCACTACTCAAAAGTTTGAAACATTTAAAAATGTAGGTGGCGCTAGAATTATGTGACCCACGAATTACTAAAGATTCTGAAACCCTGGTACAGACGATAACAAGAAAATTAATAAAGTTGAAGAGAAAGTAAGATAATTCAAGCAAGTTGTAACAAGATCGAACAAACGTAGACAGTACGTGGGTTTCACACTCGCGAGAATCTTCCGAAAAACTCTCACCTAAGGTAAGCGTAAGATTGCCGCTCGCTGAACGCTTTTTATCCTCATACGTCTTCCCTGTCATCGTCTACATTGGATTATGTATCCTAGCCAGCTCAATACAATCACCAAAGTTCCTGAGAAACTTTCCATATAGGGTTTTCTGTGTTCCCGTCGGTGCACGTGCCGCTAACAACTCGCGTCCACGATGACGACCTTCTTGCGCAAACCAGCGTAGTTTTTTCTTCTTACTTTTTTTTTTTTACTTCCGAAGTGGAGAGGAAAGTTTAAATCCTCGGTAAAGTTGTTACTGCGCGACCACGGGGAAAGCCTTCCGTGTCGCGGAAGACGGTCGAAATCCGTGGATCGAAGGGTCCTCGCGAGAGCACTTATTCTTGCTCGTCGAAAGAGATATCGCATAGTAGTCCAACTGTTTTCAAGTACGCAAAGATATTTAATTTTTAGTTTTTCCGTAGGGATTTTAAAAGTATACAGTGAGTCGCGAAAGTAATCGAACGCTGTCACGTGAAAAATTTGACGTTTAAGGTAGTTACTTCGAGGTTGTCACGTTCGAAAGAAAATATATCTAATCGAACTTAACCCTTTGCACATAATAACAAAAATTTGTTGCACTCTCAAACATTTTCTAAATAAAATAACAAAAACCTTTTTACTTCGTGTTGCATACTTTTCTCGGGGAAAGAAATCGTAAATATCACTTTTTTTCTTACAGTTTTGATGGGACGGTTCCCTTAACCTTTTGTAGTTCAGATTTTCTAATTTCAGTTCAATTCTGTCGAATCTCACTTGACACAGGACTGCAAAGAGTTGAGTCGCGTGGCTCAGAGTTAAAATAATATTCCATTGTAGCTGATACATGGCAACACTGAATTCGAGCAATACTCGATTAGATTGACGTTTGGAGGTTCCACACCTCCGATACCCCTAACTAACGGAATTCGAAATAATTAATCCCCGGTAATAGGGTTGGGCCCGTCAAAACGTCGAGGCCACGGGCTGCCGAAGCTCGAATTTCGCTCGTTCTTCGAGCCTGTCTCCAGGTTTTCCGGCTGCACCTGTGCGTTCCAGGCCCTCGTCGTTTTTTTCATCCCACCTCCGTCGAGTTATGCGGCTGTCTGCAATTGCAAGCTGCAACTGGCACACAGCCATGCGAGCGCGCTGGCGGGCGTAGGTGGGCGCTCTAGGTGAAAATGGAAAAGCTGCACAGACGACGACGATGACGAAGAGGAGGACTTACTAGACGGCACAGACGACGGTAAAGGGGGTGGCGGGCGGGCGGGCGGTTTGGTCGACTGTCGACGAGAAACGGCGCGGCGTCTTTTCAGGTTTGTAATGGGAAAAGCCGATACGCATCGCGGTGCGCGCACTTAAGGCTGTTTATTCCCTGCGGCACTTATAATGCCTCTATAACTGGAAGATATTCCGAAGCGTCTATTCCGCGAAGATGACAGGAAAGGGGTGACGAAATGCCGCTGGAGGGGTGTTGCTTCGCGGGTTACCTCGACGGACTATCAATGAAAGGATACTAGGATACTCCCCGTGGTCTGAGATTCTCAGACGTCGTCGACGTCGCACACACGGAAATTTTCATGGAATCGTAGCCAAAATTATTATTTTCGAGTCTGAGGTGAATCGCTGGGTATTTAATTTTAATAATTATCAAATTTAATAAGGTAACTTATATGGAGGGATTGAAACATAATATACCGATGAAATTAACACATTCACTGCTCGGCAAATTTAAAGCGGTTTACGTTGGGCGCCAAAATTTAATACAGATGTGCAATCTAGGTTATTACTTTGATAATAAAAAGTGATATTAAATTTGTTGTTTTAAAAAGAAAATTTTACGATCTTCTTTTGCAATAATTCGTGGCTCAAAAGGCTATAAACTTATCCCTTGAGTAATTGCAATCAATTTAAATCTCGTAACGTGTTTATTAATGCCTAATTCGTATGCAGGCTGTATACTTTTACCTTTCCATACGAACAAATAAGGTTCATTTATTTTAAAAATCAAAGTAGGTATATTTCTAACTTTTGAACAACTGTATAGTTTACATTCAACAGCTATATAATAACAGTAGACAAGAGTATAATGTTAATTCAAATTGTTTTCGTCACTTTACAACATTTTTCCATTTTTCTGAAACATAATTACTTTACGCTGCTTGTATATGGTTTCGAGAGTACTGCAGATTATAAAAAGTATCCTCCATGTTTTGTATTCCAGAAAATTGTCTGGAATAACCTTTCCCATATTTCTTAATACCTTTATTGCGGGATTCTTGCGTTTCTTCTCCCAGTTGCCCTATTGCAAGAATTGCGTAGCTTATTATTTCTGCACCGCGAAATAATATTTTACATGGTTGTCATATCATACTATGGATACTGTGAAAACAATTTCCTTCCAAGCTAGAAACGATAATTAAAAATTATATTCTTATCGAATAAATGCCTGGAGTAGTTACTACAATAATACTAAAACGTTTTATTATTGCTTTGTCCACGATAGAATACAATTTCTGCAACATTATTTGTAACATTTAATTTATGTACGTTTCGAAGTTTAGTTTAGCACCATATAAGTTTGTTAAAGTTACCATCTTTTTGTATTAATCTATTCAATATAGAGCTTGTTTTATCGATTAACACAAGTATTATATGTTAAATTAACACAAAAATATTGGTGTACCATATGAGACATGTGATTTGTGTTATTTTTTCCCCAAATTTTTAATATAGTAGGTGTCCTAATACTTATGGCTGTCAGTTTATCAAGCGATTTCATCCCTGATCGATTCTTGCATAATCTGTTTCGTTCTCCCCTCTTCTTCTTTCTAATGCCACGCTACTGATAACCAGCCAACTAACGATGGCTCCGCGATGCTCATCCTTTCCTGCGGTCGTTTTGTTGTGAGCCAACAAGCAAAGTGTCGCTATTCCGGGAAACTTCCGTGGCTATTGCTTTAATTTTTCCAGGCCTTTCTCGTTGCGCTGATCTTCAAACGCGTCGCGGCTGCCCGTTCTTATCTGCATGCCTCTACCCTTTCCGTGTTCTCGAATTGCTTTGTAGCATAACATGGCAATAGGACCACGTGGCTAAGAAAACGATCTCCGAGGATGGTTTCGTAGGGGTTGGAAATTGTTGTCGAATGGAAACCAGAGGCACGATTCTCTCTGACGCAAACTAGAGTGTATGAGAATCGCAAAGAATCTGGTGCATTCGAAGTACTTGATTACATCGATTACACTTCTGAACTAAAAGATGTCACACGTATCGTTGAGTACTCGAGAACAAATTCAACATTGTTATACTTTAACGAATGGTATCTAAGCATTACGTTTCGGTAATATGATATTTAATTACGAAAGTTATAATTTATTATGGGTTTCGTTAAATCAGTTTTTTTTAATAATATCAGCTTTTATATTTAGAGTTTATTCATAGGACGATTAGTTTCGAAAATAAAAATTGAAAAGTCAGAAGTTCGTTGGAAGAATTGAATTTCCGGAAGAAGGTCTTTTAAGTTTTCAATTCTTATCTCTGAAACTAAACGTCGTATAAATAAATTGTACATATAAAAAAAGTTTCGTTTTTTCCTCTTAGAATTTTCAACAAAAATCGTCCAAGTCAAAGGGTTAATTGAACGAATGTTTCGTCTTCATGGGTTACAGGCATCTCTATATTCCTGTCATTGAAATGGGCTACAAGAAATCAACGGCTTCTCTCACGGTGTTCTTCATCAGCGCCTTCTTCCACGAGTACCTTGTCAGCGTGCCCTTAAGGACTTTCAAAATCTGGGCGTTCATGGGAATGATGGGACAGGTAACATTTTTCATTTCACTACTGACGATGGACTTGTGATCTTTCTATTTTTGCAGCACTCTTGAATAATCTGGCGATTTTTGTCGGCGTTTCGAGAAAGAAAGATAACAAAAAAAGACAAAAAAAAATTCTTGAACACAATAATTTAAGGATCACAGTTGTCAACGATAATTTTGTTCATCTTTTAAACTATTATAGAATAGATATCAACAATTTTTTATTTATAAAATGCGACAAAAATTAACTCCATATTTTCATACTTCATTCGCATTTAATTTAAAAAATATTGTAGTATTTATAATAGGAATCCATTGACCATTGGTAGCTCTGGTGTAACAGAATATTGGTTGGTATATTTATGTATACGAAATAACAAATAATCGATTTATGAATTCACTTTGAATTTCTGGAAATGTTACAGAATTTGTTCGTATTATTTTGATCACAAACACGATACTGTGAATTGCAACATTTTTCCGCGTAATATAATCTCTTTTCAGTTTTACTCTGCTAAACTACCCGCAATATTTCGAAGCTGTTACAGTTTTGGAAGCTTTCATGGTATTTATACTAACTCTTATCACCGCACAGTATCCGCAACTGTAAACAACTGATGGTGCTACATGCTATTTTCCCGAGAAGTTTTCAAATATACGTGAAAATATGAGTTTGCAAAGAATTATATATTCACAGATGTGAAAATATAGATGGCAGTAATAGTTCATGTGATAATTCTGAATACTTAGTTATATGGCTACGGTGAAAATGGAACCATTGAAAGCTTACATTCTAATTTCATTATGGATTTCATTTTAACATAGTGTAGCAAGAAAATTCAGGTCAGTTTGAAACAGAAAACATCGATGGACATTTAAATTGATTAGAAGATTTAATTATTGCGTTGAGGAATATTTTTGAAAATGATTAATAAATATTAAAACGTACACTTCATAGATGTTCTTGTTTATGATTAGACTGCCGATCTTTATGGATTTATAGGAAATTCAAATGTACAAGAAAGTAAAGTTCATGTTATAATAAATCTTGTTATCGCTTCAATAGAAATTCTGGAAAAAAGCCTAAAAGTCGGGTGGGGAAAGTGGTGTAACCCCTTAACCCTTAACGAAACTAACTCGTTAACAAAATAAGTTATGGGTAAGACATAAAGGGTGGGATCCGACTTTAGTCACTTTCCTGTAATAATTTCCACGTGATGAGACAGAAACTTTTTAACTGATTTTCCAGATACCATTATCGTTGCTGAGCAAGAAGGTGGAACAGAATTGGGGCGCCAGATGGGGCAATATCATGGTGTGGGCGAGTCTCATTATCGGACAGCCACTTTGCATAATGATGTATTACCACGATTATGTGATAACTCACTTCGGCCAGATATTGGTCGAGGATTACTCGACGGTGTAAAACGCAGCAACGAACACAGGGAAGAGAAGAAAGCAGTTCTCTTCGACCGAACGGCATACTCGACGCTCTTTCGCCAAACCCATTGCATCGTATGCTTGTTGCGCAGCGTCCACCTTGCGATTTATTCGAGTTCATCGTAAAACACTATTTGTTCTGCCATGTCACGCTGATCAATCGATTTTTGTTCCTTCGAACGGAAAGGGAGCAGCGTGAAGAAAAAACAGAAATTACGCGCAAGTGCCTTAAGTATTACGCATCTCGGTTTGATTCGCGCTTAACGACGCGATCGACCAGAGCAATATACTCTGAATTATGCTAATAGGGTCTTTGAATTCTTTCAAGGTATTTGTCACGTTCTGTGCCGGACCGATTCTCGGTTACTTTCCATTCAGGTCGTATGCGCCTCATGCAGTTGCGATTAATAGTTTCATTTTTTCCCGTATACCTTAATAATATTCATAATACTGAGAAAGTTATAATCATCAGGAAAATGGTTTGAGTTTTAAAAGCCCATCGTATAAAATGATATACACATATAATAGCCGCATTCATATGCAAATACATAACATCCAAATCAGTGTACACATGTCGTACATTTTCCGCTTTATTTTGCTTAATAAACGCACTACATCTATAAACCGAATCGGATATACAGTAGCTATAACCAAGCGATAATTGTTACCATAATAATGCATGTATAAATGTTTCATCAAATCCCGTGATCAATGAAATGATCGTTATGCCGTGTGGAGCGCAAACGCAATAATAAATAACAATAATATGTGTGCTCTACATGATATTCAGATGTCAATATATGAATTTACAATAAGTATTTAAAAACTTTCCCGTGTTACAGTGAAAATTTAAAAGGTCTTGAATGGATACTTCCGAAGAGTTATTGTTTTTTTAATAATTTCACATTTCAATTTATTAAAATTGAGTTAAAATTTCAGATGGCTCGAACAGAAAGTTTAGCGAGAAACGCATGTACGGCACGGAACGTGACAAACGTTAGGTAACAAAATATTCATGAGGAAATAAAAGTAACTCATATTACGTAGCCTTTCACCTTTCATCTTTGTCGTCTACTTTTGAAAAGCATTTTTCCTATTGTTATATTATCATTCGTTGCTAATTTCAAACAGCAACAAAGATCACTATTTTTTAGTCTGGACGCAAGCAATCTTTATCACGAAATTTAATATACCATGTACTAGTTTTGAATCATCTTCTAATCTACAACTATTGAGATTAAAATAGTATTTTCATTTTACAAATTTCTGTGATAATCATTGAGATTTTAAATACTTCCTTTCTGTTTTAATTTTAAATTCAAGAAATTAAGAAAGATTCAGAATCTTTCCGAAATCGTTAATAATTTAGACTGCGGATTTTTATGCATTTATAGGAAATTTAAATATGCAATAATATCAAAAAATATTGAAAGTAAAGCTTATATTATAATACTTGAAGAGTAAGATAAATTCCTTTTTAGAATCAATTTTCGTACATACATTTACAAAGATTTTATTTTGCATAAAGATCCACAGTCTATCAATAATAAATTCGTAACGCTCAGAGGCTACCCAATGGAAGTTATTTTTCTTTCTATAACGATTAGTAGTTCTTCTTGTTTATATGCCCGTGTAGGTGATGGTTCGACATATTCATAGAATATATAAGTGTAACATTTACCGTTGCATTCGCGTTTAAGTCGCAAGACACTAACTCACTTTGATACTAGCATTTTACCGTTCTCCATATTTCTACGTATTTTTCACTTTTCGTTGAGGCTCGATTTTTGCATGTTTCTTGTTTAATTATTCTACCTTAAGTTACTGAAACAAAAGTTTCAGGCCAAGGGAGATATTCGTTGTCGTACAGTGGCCAATTTTATTAACCCTTTTCATTAACCCTTAACCCACACACAATAGAAATATCGGGTTTTTACAAACTGGAAGAGTTCATTTATTTTCTCCGATACACGTTCTAGAGGAAATAAATTAAATAGTATTAACCACGCTTGCTAAAATAAACAGTTTTGAAACTGAAGTAGTAAAGTTAAGCAAAAGGTAGGGCACTTTCTATTCCTATAATCATAAAGAGTAAACTATGTAGGTTGTTAATTAATATGTGGACTATATATGCTATACATATACAGACTGTCCTAAAAATGATAGAGGTCCTTGAAAGGGGTGGTTCGGGGGTGATTTGAACGCATTGAAACAACTTTGTTGAATCTTTGATCTTGATCTTCAGAACGCAAAATACTAAAGGACTCTTTGATTTGTGGTGGTGGGAAGAGTTGATCCTCAAAAAACCACCCACATATTAATTAACATCCTGTATAGCTGTTAAGTCGATACTACATAGAATAGTTAGTTTGCCCTTTACTTCCTCAAAAACATCTCAATTATAGTTTGCCAATGATCGAAGTCATTACTTAATCTTGTCCAGCTAGATTCTGAAAATTGGCCACTGTGGCGTCGCGTCGGCGTGCTCTGCACACCGTCGCGTTGCGGTAATCGACGAATATTTGTCGCGATACTCTGCTCGTCGTTGATACGGAATTCCAAGTGTTTTAGTCGTATACGAGACAGTTTTACAGAATTTTACCGTTCGAGCGGCTGTTGTGTTCGCTCGATCGTGAACGAGGCTCGTAAATTCTCGAGCTTTCGCGACTTAGCTCGCGTAAACGGCTCGCGGTGTGCATTCGTGCAGACACGAATATTATGCGTGCGTTGAGACAATAATTCATCATATATATTTCCTTTTTTTCCCCATATCTGGCAACGACTTTACGACCTCGGGAGAGAAGCGCATTCGGAATATTAGCCGTAATAAATTTGTCCTGAGAATAGAGTCTAGAAGTCGCGCGTTTGGTAAATATTTCAGCCCTCTCCGTGTATCGCGGAAGAATTTATAACAGCAGAGGACGTCGGAGCTCGAGATTTAACGAGCCCACTTGGGTGCCAGTTGTGTATACGAACAGGAGCAATTTTCTATATTCCGTTCTGCTCTTGCGGCCTAATGCGATCGTGTAACATGCGCGAGCGCAACGCGTATGGTTGTCGAATAAATGAGATCTTTGTTACCAGCATTTGTCTATTTTAAACCCTGTTCCTTTATCCCTCTATTTTTTTTTTTAGCTGAATACATTTGAACATGTGGTATAATGAATAACTAAACCTTTTTTCACCGACTTCAAAAAGGAGGAGGTCACTCAATTCGACATGTATATTTTTCTGTTTCTTTATGTTTGTTTACCGATTACGCCGAGATGTCTTAACATCGGGATGAAACCTCTCGCATATAGTAGAGCATGTCTCCTAGTTGGCCCCGTTATCAAGACATTTTTGCGATTTGTTATTTTCTTGTAAAATTTCATATTTTTCAGATATGTTGTATCGGAATAAACGCTGTTCCAAAGCCACGATCAATCTACCTATACCTATCTTTGTTCTCTTACTCTGCCTGTTTTCGATTTTTGCTTTCAATGACGGCGACCAATCAGAAATGATACGCGCTTAGTCCAATCGCTACCTAGAGGATCATTTGTTACTATGAAGGAGCCACGTGCGATTTTCCAAGCAGCCCGTATGTTTCACCTTCGTTGAAACACCTTCCGTGGCAATCTCGTGGAACCACTCCGCTTCGCAGTGGGAAGCAGGTCGAGAGGGTCAGTGGAACACTCGGTATCTCGTAACAGCCGCGTTATCTTCTTAAATGATACTAGCTCCCCTTTCTGAATTTTCTTTTGGTTCGTGTAGCGGAACGGAGTAAAAAAGAACCGACGGAGTGGAAACGTGGAAAGAACGACGAAGACCTCGACGGGCCACCCTCTACCCGATGTTTGAAACAAGGAAGGAGAGTGCACGGGGTTGAGTACGCTCGAAAGGAATGTTTTCTTAGGCCCGTGACCCTTGGGCTTTCCACGTGCTGGATGACGAGTCCGCGTGTCACGACCCGTTTGCCCCGAAGCAACCACCGGCAGATGGATAAATTAATGATTGGAGACCAACGTCGTCGACAGTACGACATACGTCTCCGTCACGGAGACGTGTACGCACTGTTACGTACCCTCTAGCTACGTGACAGACGTGGAATCGTGCGTATCGACCCTCCTTAGGGACAAAACGGCCCCAACAACTCGGAGGAAAACTCTTATTCGAGGCAATAACAGTTCGATTCGTGGTTCAATCTCGCCAGGGTGTTACTCGTCGATGAGAATTCTACCAGAGTGACGTTGACGAAAACAACCCGAACGACGATCGGGAAGGTTTATCTGTATTTTTACGGGTAGTTAGGGGCGGGTTGCCAGAATCGCAACACTTGTGACATTTCATCTCTTGCTTTATACTCGGATATTATACAACAGTATTTCTCAACCTTTATGTAATCGCGGCCCGGTAAATTATTTTGTATGAGATGGAGGCCCGGTCCCAACATAAACACCTCATAATAACTCATAAATACTTTTTGAACTTTTGAACTTTTTGAATTTTTCGCGAAAATGCGAAATTGTTCTCTATTCGAAAATTGGAGATTACAAGCCCTCTACTCTTTATATGTATAAATGTATAGAATATGAAAAATAAAAGATACGTTACAACATTTAGAATGTAGAATATACTTCAACGTTTCTATTTTTCATGTCTATGCATAAAAATATAAATTTACCCTATCATTCTCGGTCTAATTATACCTCTAAATTTTCGAAAACGCAAACTTTTGAAGATACAAGGGTAAAATTTGACAATTTTAGAAAGTACATTTAATTAAGAAGTGGATTTTCGATACAAACAAACCAGAATTCTGCTTTAATTAGTGCGTAATTTAATTGGTCTCGTCACCAGTCTCTATCACAGATTGCGTCTAGGTCGTCAGCTCATCTAATTCGGGTCGCAAATTTGCACAAAAGAGATAGTTAAGAAATTTCCATAGTCACACTAATTTTGGTGAAATGAGAAATGCTACTACGTTGCCTCTAGAATCTGGCAATTGTATTCACGAATAAATTTTATTTAGTTCATCGTGGCATAACACTGTATCAGCCCTACATAAGGAGATAATACATTCAGAGAATGTTTATTAAAAAACTTTTTCCTCAGCGAAAATGTTATTTCTAATCACCCTCCCGAACGAACTCCTTTCAAGGACCTCCAACATTATCGAGACCTACCTGTATACTTCGTATTACATATGTATACTGTACGCATTTAATACGGAACGACAGATGAAAAAATATATGATAAATTACGTAAAAATTTTACATACATGGTAGTTTGCATAGTTTTCTTGCCTCGTTAGCTCTATTTAGTACAATTTACGAATCACGAATTACGATTCGTGATGATTTCATAACAGAATTGTCACATGATCGGTTTACAGTAAGTTTACACGACGAAATTTCAATTCAGCAGCGTATTCGGAAATGTACGTAATATCACCGATCGTGGAACAGGTCATATATATTGGAAGGTTATTTTCATTTAGTAATTTTCCGAACGCTGGTCACAACACGTTAGGAGTGTTTAATTAATCGCCATACGGTGTCCCAAGCGGAGAGTGCTGAACGTATCATGATTAATATATGGATAATCGGAATGGAAGACACGTATTTCAATATCGAGGGATACCCTGATACCCCGCAAAGCACTTGGCTTGCCTCAGAGAAAAGCACTTGTAGCGGTGAGGGATTTTTCAATTTAATTGATCCAAACGATCTAAAGCCTCAAAAGATACTCTACATAGAATTCATTAAAATTCCAAAAATAAAAATCTATCTTTAGACGTCTATTTACCCCACTCTTTTCAGTTTAACACCTGATTCGCTTGATCGAACTTTGTATTTGACGCAAACAGCGTGAGCTGGTCTTTCCTGTCATCCCGCGAGGTGAGGTGCGTGGCAATGTCGTTGGTGATGACGAGATAGGTAGGAAAGAAACGGGATGGGGGTTGGCTGCGCGGAGCTGGTAGATTCTCGCGGCACGGCTTTAGGGGTCAAAACGAAGGGTGAGGAGCGAGCGAAGCGACCGTGGAAGGGGCTCCAGGAGAGGGGGTGCGATGCGAGCGCAACACGATGCTATAAGGGCGGATACGCAGCGAAGTCTCCGCAGTGAGCGCCGCGACGCCTTCGCACACGTACCGGACGGAACGGTCGATCGGTAGCCGCCGGTAGCACGAGGCATTCAACTCGACCGTGGTCTCTGTCATCACGATTGTGCTGTGTTTTGTGATTCAGTTGATTTTGTTGAACCTAAGAGCTTTAAGGTCGACAAACAGGAAGATCCTTCGAGGGTGATACTAGCATCGGTTCAGTTTCGTTCCACTCCAAAATCCTTGCGTTCTCCAAGGATGAAAATCTGGGATCTGAAGGATGTGCACGGCGTTCCTCGAGACCGATGGGTACGTACTATTTCGATTTTCGTATCGATAGAGCTGCATCGAATATTTACAAAATGGGTACTGTTCTATACTCGGACTTCAGCTTTGCTAAAGATTGAACGTGTCTAGATATTCCTTCGTTCAAAGCTGTTCCTGTTATTTTCGTCCTGCAAATTCGGCTCGACTCGCTAACAAACGCGATCAGTCACTCGCAAAGGATGACAATTAAACTTCCATTCAGTAGGCAAAGCTGATTTGCAAAATGGACCGACACGGCGGGTTTGTCTCTCCAAGGTGGTCCCAGATGTATCGATCATACCGAGCGTCAATTAAATGTTCATTTGATTAAGAGAGTCGATCCCAAAAAATAAATTAACGCGACGTAACCGATTTAACACGTGTGGTCGGGTCGAGGGTTTAATGAGTGAGAGATGTGGAGATCCTAGAAAAAATAGCAGGCAGTGTCGAATCGGGCATTTTAACCTTCGTGTAGATTGCACGAATCCTGAATTATTCGAAATTTGTTATTCGAAGTATAATATTTTCCTTAACCCAGGGATAATAATCTCATCTTCCTATGATATGGAGAAAGACCGAATAGTGGATCGAATTACGAATTGTATTGGGTCAGACGTGCCGGTTAGCCCTAGCACTGACCACGAATTACTCTGTACTGTTTACATTCACCATACTCGTGGCACCGCATTCGTCTTGACCAGTAACCGATCTTCCTGTCTCACTGCAATGAGAACTCGAGAAGAAAGACCAGCGCTGAAACGAATTTCGAATCTCAGTAGGCAATTGTGGTGATGGGCAAAACCCTAAACTATGATTATCTGAAGTTTGTCTCGTTACAAAAACAGTGTGCGATGCAGTTGAACTTACTTTCAGCGGTTTTATTCATATGTTGTATCCTTTTTAAACAATTCTCATTCCTGTGCCAAGAACTATACGGCATATGCACGTTACGAAAAAGATACAAATAAATAGTTTTAGTCGTACCTAATGTTATGGGTAAGTTTTGTTTCAATATTACTTACCATTTCAACCAAAAAAAGTCTAGAAAATTGTGCAAACTAAAACACCCGCTTAAAATGTCCTTATCGTACTACTCTTAGACTGTTTTATAATTAGTCTACCCGTGTATTCTTTGTGGTGTTACAACGAAGTAAAAATGATAGATTGCGCGGGAAAGAATTCCAGGTGCTGGAAAAAATTGCCAATGGTATCGGGTCAGACATTTCTCCCTTTCTCTTTCGCAACGGCAAGCGGTGCATGTTCGGTAGGACGAATCGCATCCCAGCGTCTTGTTTGCTTTGTTTCGCGACTAACGAGAGGTCGAGGGGATGGAATCGTAGATCGTGAAGTGTTTCCTCTCGACGCTTAGCGTTCGTATTGCCTCGATTTTCTTCCGTTCTCGTGGAAAAGCAACGGGCACGTCATTGAGCGCGCGCACGATAACAATGACTCGACGTTTGCTAAGGACCCAGACGTAATTTCGCGTCGAAGAAAAATGGTGCTGGCCAGCCAGGCCGTCCGTCATGATACGCCGGAGTTGAAGACGGTGAACAAGAGGCCGACGCACGGGAAATTGAAACGATCCCCGATAGCTGAATCGAGGAGTGATCAGCAATATCTCATACAGGGCGAACGTGACGTTGCGCGGCGATGTTTTTGCCGATGACGTTGGGAAAATTATTCACAGTCACGTGCCAATATTAGTGCGACCTGCTCGTGTGGGGTTCGCTCCTACATCGGATTCGTTCTATGTTTTTTGTTTGTTTTTTGTTTTAGAGAAAAATCGCGATGCCATTTCGTGAACGCTGCGCGGTGTTCTGCACTCCGTGATGAAATAATGATAGGACATGTTTTAACTATGTTTCTCAAAACCAACGACGTGGGTAAAGATTTTATAGATAAACCTCTAGTAAGTATGAAATATTGTAACTATTCGAAGCTGTTCTGTGGAATTGTAACCACTTATCACAAGCATAAATGCGACAAAATTATAGAACATTATTACTCGAATCTGATATGCATACACAAGGTATTTATATGAGTTATCTATTGTTACCAACACACACAAACTCGAGAATAAATATCAATGTTATTATTATCGTAACAGCACCGAGGTTAGTATAATTTACCACCACGTGGCCAGTT
Source organism: Hylaeus volcanicus (assembly GCF_026283585.1). NCBI lineage: Eukaryota > Metazoa > Arthropoda > Insecta > Hymenoptera > Colletidae > Hylaeus > Hylaeus volcanicus. The sequence goes on along the minus strand of NC_071983.1, from coordinate 8,219,513 downwards.
GGTACACATAGTAATTTGTATTTTAGGTGTCGATTGAGTAACAAAATTATATTTAACATTTTATGTTTGTTTATATTTTGATGTTTCACTCTCCTTTGGAAAAAGACGGATTAATTTATATATAAAATATCGTATAGTTATAAACTTGTGTTCATTATTAGTCATTTACCAATTGCATTTTACCTCTAAGCGAATTTTTCGTACTAAAACTTAACATAAAACTTAACACTGAATCGAGTTAACGAGAGGAACGAAAACTTTCCCGTTAGCGTGAGAACATTTTTCATCCGATCCTCCGTTCGAGGAAAAATCCTGGCCCTTTTATGCGATCTCGACGAAACGTTCTCTTGTCCGTCAAACGTCGAATTGCCGGCCCGATTAAGATTTTCAATCCCTGATTGCCGATTCAGGATTACTCGATGTTAATGGCAGCTCGTCGAATCGAGGTCATCGCACGATCCGCAATCGCGCGTAACCGCGAAAATCTCGTGTCAAGTTTCCGCTAGCGGAACGAAAAATTGGTTTCGCTGCCTTCTCGTTCGTCGAGACTCGACGTCATTTCTGATAGCGCGTAATCAGTTCGGCCGGGATTACCGTGAATCGAATGTAGTTTCTCACGCGTGTGATACGACGCTAATTGCTGTTCCCGGTGAAATCCAATTATTCCGTGTATGGAGTCCGCTGGAAAAAAAGGAAAAACGTGTTTGGTAAGTGTGACAGTTTGTTTAAGGGGGAATTCGTTCGTTTCTACCAGTTGCGGGACAATATTCGTTATTTTTTGTAGTCAACGTAATTGGCAAAAACTCTTGAAATTCGGTTTGTTTATTTATACAAAGTCTTTCATTGTTATGTTTCATTCTAAATGATTAATAAAACATCTTTCTTGTTAAAATTTTCCAAATTAGATGATAATATTTTGTTGTATTTTCTTGGTAGTTTTATAAACACGTGATTTAAACATTATACTTTTGCCATAATGAAATAACGATATTATTATATTAATTGTAAAATATATTCAAACTACACTACGTATATTTTTAACCGACTTCGAAAAGGAGGAGGTTACTCAATTCGACATGTATATTTTTCTTTCATGTTCTCCAAACTATTGCACGTCATAAATGCATAAAATTCACTGTCGACTCGTGATTTGTGAATTTAATTTTGTGTAGGGAGCAGATAACAGTGAAAACAAACTCAACAGTCACTTTTATTTAACGATAATTTTTATGCAACAACAGATTTCATCGAGCAATAGGCGATCCGCCGTTGTACGGTAGCGTGCGTGAATTTCGTTGCTCGCGCGTCGTTGCCTCCTCGCGCTCTCAATATTCCATTATTCAATTATTATTCAGCTCCAACAGGAAGCCAATTAGTCAAGTTAGACGCCGCAGACGCGGAACGTATTTGACGAGCGCGGGCGAAGTTTGAGAACGATCCGAAGGTCCGTGACCCCTTCCTCAGACGCCTCCGCTGTTTTCCAATCCCCCGGTTTCCGCGCATAACTTTTACACGCTCATCGAATACCTTGCATCCCCATCGGATGTTAGGTATTCGACACGTTTGTTCCGTCGAGACGTATAATTTTCTAATTGATATCTAATACAGAGAATAGCACGCCTTCTCCCTGTTTGTGGCTTTACACCACAATCCTCTCTATATATACGGAAATGATATGGCGTTCGTTAGAAATCTTGAATCTCTTTTTCGTGTAATCATCATATGTTTTTCAAGTAAAATAAATAGGATTTTTCTATTGTATCGATATTTGTATCTTTAAGTTTTTCGTTTACATTTCTTAGTCTCTTTCTGCATTTTTAGTTGAGTAAACGTAGTGTCGTGTAGAGAATTATTAAATACTCATATATTTCCTTTTCATAAAAACTCTTTCTTCACAATTCGTTGCAACGTCACACTTACTAAACAGCTCTTTTTCACTTTCTACGCGACTTTCGAAAGTTATATAACGAGTAGTCTACTTCTCCATAAGCAATATGTCTCCTTTCGACAGTATCTTTTGGACCGCGTCTATCGCGTGGAAGAAAAATCGAGCGCAGTTGAAAGACGTCAAAAATATCATTTGTTTGGGCACGTTTTCTCGATACTGCACTCGACCCAGTTGCGCGCGACAGAAAGGACCGCATTTTTTCGCGTGCTGGGAAGAAAGGCTCGCCGAAAAAAACGGGCCATTGTGATTGAAGGAACGAAGAAGACGCGGCGCGCGGATGTCGAGATGGGCAAAAAGGCAAGACGAGGAACGAGTGGATTTATACACGGATACAGCGGGGAAAAAGGGGTCGAGACAGAGTAGAAACGTGGACAAAAGAAAGCAGGAAGCTGATTCAAAGAGGGTGAGAAATCATGTTCAACACGTGTCCCCTCGTATCGCGTTCATTTTGAAACGCGGAGCTGGAGATATTTCGACGAGCAACGTAATAAGGACGAAAGCATGGACACTCCTTGCAGGATTTCATCCGAATGTAGCTGGTTAGTACGAGCTCCGTAGTTATTCTTTCGTTTTCCACCGTCTTGAGTTACTGCAACTTTCAGCCATTCAACGTTGTACATAGTCGAAGCGCCAGTGACGATTTTATTTGTCATTTTCAAATGAAAAATCTCTTTTTTTTATGACAGTACACATTTATACCAAATAAATTTTATAAAAATATTGTTTGGTAGCCTCATTCTTTAACGAGATATTTCGTTTGTTGGAGTTTCTAAATAAATTTGCGACTTTTATACAATCCAATCCGTAATAGATAGTGTAGCTTTCTATTACGGAACAGACAGACAGACAGACACTTCAATTTTATTTGTACGGATTACGAGTCGAGTAGCATTTGTTATTATTACATAAATCACAAACGTTCGGATACTTTTGAGCAGCAGTGTATACCGGCACGAGACGCAGAGACCAAGGAAGGGAACATTGTCTGCGGAGGATGAGAAAGCGTGCTCAACACGTGTTTCTCTTATCGCGTTCATTCGAAACGTGGAGTACAAACTCTCCGACACAATCGTCGACGTGTTGGGTCATACCGTCATCATCGCGAGCACCACCCTCAAACGCACACCAGAGCTTGATTCATTTCGCCCCTTATTTATTTATTTTCTCTGTCCCTCGCCGCTGGCTAGTCCGCAGCTACCTTTTGATCCACCACTCCCTCGTAACGCGGATTCATTTTTATTTACAAGCCGATGCCCTCTACTCATTTTCTACCTTCTTTCTTTCTCTCCGTAGGAGTCATTATGGATGTATCGGGTCTCCACGTATTAAATTTTGCCGCCCAAGGCAAAACCCTTCAAATTTGCCTGGCAGTGAATGGGTTAAACTACTTTATTGCTCCAAATAGCTAAAACTCTTTAATCTTTAAAAATATCGAGAAATCACATCTGGATTATAAACCTAGTGTGTTTGAGGACTTCGTTAGTATCCTTAACAGCTGGAATGCTTGTTCGTCAACAACGATAAGCTAATATTTTTCCACGAGCACAACCTATCGATCCAGCTGCAAACTTGTATGTAAGATTTCGGTAAACAGCGTTTAAAAGCGTAAATAGATTTCTATTAGACGAACCTGCGCGCGTCGATTAGGGTGAGACGCGACGCAATCCGTTCGCCGTCGATCCGATTGGACGATCTTAACTGCCGCAACTCACGCGAATGTAGATCGTAATCGCGTTATAAAAACCCACTATCCACCTCCGAGTGCTGCCCATTCCCGGTGTATATAACTTAATTACCCGAACAGAAAACTAACGATAAAGTCGTACTTCAACGTCTCTCGGCGCTGCAGTGGTGCGGGACAATTAAATCGAATCACCCCTCGCTAATTCGACGTGGACGAATTCCGCTCGACAAATGTTTTCCTCAAAAAGTTTAGTGTCCGTCGCTGCGAGAAACGGCGGCCGTTACAAAATTTTCTATTTCTATTTACCCGAGCGAAGTGGATGACGCAAAATTGGCAAACAAGTCCCGTCGAAGGACTCGAGAGAAGTTTCTGAGAGAAGGCTGCGATGCAACGCGTGCTCAGTAACCGAAACTATTTCAATTTAAATGGAGTAAATCTAAATTACGGAGCCGCGGGAATGTCAAAAAGGAAACTCGTTATAAGTCCTCTCGTGAAAATATTTTCCGGTGTTCATGCTTATTAGTGATTCTCATATTCCGAAAGAGACATTGGGAAGGCCTGGAACAAGTAATAAATACGATTATTTAGATGGAAAGCTTCGTGTTATTTCCGTACATCTTGAACGAAAACACAAGGATTGTGCAGTGTGCTCGAATAGGAAAACACCTGAAGGAAGAAAATAAACCAATTTTTTTTGTGAAACGTGCGATAGAAAACCAGGATTGCATCCTGAAAATTGTTTCATAAGATATCATACCTGTGAAAACTACAAAATGGAAGAATAATGTGAGTAAAACAGTTGTTTAATTGAATTTTGTTCTTTCTTTCTTCATTTTAATAACTTTATTTACTTACTTGAATTTAAATTTTGTAATTGAAAATAAATCTAAACCTAAAACCTTTTTTCCTATAAGATATAAGAGTTAGTTAGATGAAACACACACGTCAGTCAGGACGCACCGGTGCGTCTGTTTCGTCAAAGAGTTAACGATCTAGCTCCAATTTCCAATATTCATTTGCGTAAAAATTAGCTCGAAACGTGCCGCGCGAGACAGAATATTCCGATTGTCGCGGTTTTGGCAAACACTCCCCTGACAATGCGAATTGGAGCGATATTTTTCGCGCCCAGGATGCAGCGTCCTGAACAGAAATCGCGATACTCTGTTTACGGTGTTTTTATTGCGGCGCTGGAACGCGAGTTGCGTATCCGTTGACGGAAAGGTATCCCGTAATCGATTCAATTTGAACGAAAAAAAAAGGGAAATAAAATGTCGCGGCGAGGAGGGGGGGAGGAAGGGGTGGAGGAAACGGGGAAAATGAAAAATAAAAAGAGAGTAAAAGGGACGTCGATTCTGGATCGCGTAGACGTGTGTTGCGTTTTTTGGACATTCGACATGCGGGCTGGTTCGACACACACGCTCCAGGGGCGAGTACCAGCAAAACACGTCCGGAAAACCGTTTATTTTTATTCAATATATCCCGCCGACGGCGACGATAGCCGAATCAGAAGTGAAACGATCTCTCGAGCGGTGAAAATACCGGGCATCGTTCGACAGCCTGGCAAATAAAAATAAAGGAGGCAATCAATGGTACAGTGGCTGATATCGCGACAATGCTCGTAAAGAGCTCTCGCGATTTAGGACGCTGCGTTTCGACCAACGACGTTTCGGATTGAAACGATTCATGCATACCGTAATGCGTTCCGGCCGAAGTACTCGTGCGTATTCCGCGTCACGTCGTTGTTTATCGCGCGGCGCAAAAAGAATCGCGTAAAATTTTCAACGACCAGATGAAGTGGATGCGCGAGCGGAGGAACTTTGTCGATTCGCGAAATGAGCAACGGACTCGTCTGATGTTTCGCTACCTCTTGACTTCAGGCCACCGCGTATTTACACCATATAATTCGTCTCTTTGAACCAAATAATTTTTGTAAAAACATTTTTATGATAACTACATCTTCTCGTCAGATATTTAACCATTCCTACTTAAACGACACACCATATTATATTACCCTACAATTATTTTTTTCTTCCTTAGAACATTTATTGCTTCGCAATTCGGTACGCGACCTCCACACAGGTCCATTTTACGAAAAGGTTTTGCGGGTTCTGGAGGGGTTTGAAAGCATCTCGAAGCGATTCGGAACCTCCGCAAGCTTCGAGCAGAAGCTGGATAATCGAGCACATTGTTATCAAAATGCTGAGGGAGCACCGGTCACAGAGCTAACGAGGATTTTATGTAAATAGGTTTCATTATCCGCTGGTATCCGATGCGAGAAGTTCTAGTCCCGATCAAAATGTACGATGAAAATTTATCATTTGCGAATCCTCGTCCGACCCAGTCGGGAAGGGTTTAGCTCTTCGCGATCCAACTCTGGTATATTCCTGGCATGGCTGTTTTAACGTTGCGGTCGCATATCGGGATATGTGATGGTAACGCTTAAAGGTATATTTCTAATATAAAATTAAATCAATCTACTCTCGAAACTCTTAGGGATCAAATTCCGTGAATGGAAATGAACCAATGAAACTTATCCACGCTTTACTTCTCGATTCTTATACGGTCCAAAAGAATTTAAAAGTATAAGTTTTCATGGAGATTTCCATTACAAATCTTTAAGTAAACCCACGTTCCACCCACGTGAATTACTTCCACTCCAGGTCGAAGACCCTCTAGATTCATACAATTCAAGACTTTGATTACTTAAAATCGATAAAGTAGGTTACGAGATATCGTATTGTAAATATTTATGTAGACCACTCTAAATTTATCAACTTATTGTTAGCATCTCGGTGTATCGAATTACGATCACTCAAAATTTACCTCATTTAATGAAGTCTATTAACTACTAAAGTAGTAGTTATGCACATACATGCTAATAAGTTGTGACCTACCTTTGTCTTAATTACAGCTGGTAATTATTTTCATATGAATTGTCTTGTTCTTTGTTTCCTCCCTTCTCAAGCCTTTTCACAGCCTTAGCTCCAAAATACAAAGCAACCACTTTTAAACAATATGATAATTTGAAGAAATCATAAATAAAGTAGGAAACAAATTTTCGCACCTTGTACTTTAACAAATATAAATTTTAATAGTAATTTATCGCACGTGATATATTGCTGTAGTTAGAAAAGTGAAATTGTTACACGTGTATCGAATTTGATGGCCATGAGCTGTATTTAATATCTCATTGCACTCTAAGCCATAAATTAAAGCAGTTTTGAAACTTTTTCGATAGGTTCGTTTAAAACGTTTGAACGGGCCATTTAATATTAGAAGTTCTCGCATTATAACTTTCGATGAGGACAAGTGAATTAAAATTCTAGTTTGACTGAAAATGAGAAATGAAAGTGAAAGATCTTGCATGAGAGGAAAAAATATTTTCTTCTTAGTTCTGATTCACTTTTCGTATAATGTAAAAGTCTTGATCGGTCTTGGAAGCCTTTTTCTTTTTGTTAATTATACGGTGAATATTATGATATTATGTTGTCGACAAAATATTCTATGAATATGAAGTTGTATCTATTTTATAAAACTTTTTCTAATAAAAGTTCCGAATTAACTGTTTCCATGGAACTTTTATTATGAGAGTTCGAGAATGTCCGTCCACCGGAATAGTTTTCGTAACAGTTCTTCAAGTAAAAACTTTCACTAAACAAACCCTACCACGTAATTAAAAACCTGTTGCATTTTCTGCAATCGCTATTAGAGCCAAACATCACTGTGCATAAAAATAATGTTTCACTGCGTTTTACATTATTAATAAGTACATTTCACTCATCTTGTTAATAAAGTAGAACTTTGCACGTCCTAGTAGAATCTTATTACTCCGAAAAAAGCGAATGATTCTACGTAGAAAATTAAATATAAACCGTGGAACTTTTTACAAATAAATTTTCTGATAAAAGTCAATAAAGCAAAAGTGTTCCGCGTAATCCTAGCTACATTTTGTGTACGAAAATATTTCCGCTACAATGCCAATCAAAGTTAATAATGATAATTTACTGAGAAAATGATATTTTATAATGATATTATTTCAGTAAGGCTGTGTTTTACCTTTCCTTTTAAAATATTTGTACTTTAATCCAAGGAAGATTCAGCCATGCACAAGCGCGCCAACCAGACGGCAATCGTTTTATTAAGTGAAAGTTCCTTTCGACCTTTAAACGTCTAGATGCCAGATGCTGCTATCGGTGTTCGATATCGTTTTGCAGACGTTTTCAGTCGTTCGTCGCAAATCCATGGATTTTTGCGACTACTGCTCACGTGGCGCCATGAAAGTCTTTTTAATAACGCTGTTCCAGTTGTCCGACCTTCAGCTTCTGGTGTCGATGAAAAATCTTTCCACGTGAGGTCGTTTGAAAAGGGTTAGGGAATTTTTCGGATGCGTGAATATTACTGTTGTAGTTGGAACACCTCTGCAGAGTTTGTAAATGGCATCGTTGCGTCTGATTGTTACAAAGAATGCGAAGTTTGGCAATGCGTTGATCGACAAATGTTGAAAGGCTCGGGAAGAAGTGAGGACACCTCAAAAAAAGACCATTGGTAAAGACCAACATGAGTAAGTCGTTTGGTAGATCGCTAATAAAGAACATTTGTTTCATTGCTTTTCGAGATAGTTTTTATTTCTCCCATCCTGGATTTTCCGATAATTATTCATTTTCATCTAGTTCTATTTTATTTCGTTATGATATGATCAATTTGAAACAACTACCTCAAAACGTTGACGCCGGCTTGCATCACCGGTGGGTCATACATTGTGCTGAACAGTGCAATCTGATGCCGCGCCGCCCCACCACGCGGTTATGAAATCGAGCGCCGCTTTACGGCGCAGGCAATCGAAAAACCACACCGGCATCAATGTGTTAAACAAACTACGATATGGTGTAAAACTGGAAGTGCTATGTGATCCGATCTATAGGCAGGGAACTGGCTTTGAGCGATCTTCTGCTGCGGCTATAGGCTATAGGCTGACCATAGACGGACTCCTTCTCCTTAAGCCTGATACAATAGACCGCCGGTTGTCCCGATACTGATTATGTAGGGGTACAATTACACCGCCTCTATATAGACATTGATTCCATATCTCTCGATTATCCGGACAGGTAAACACAGATCCTCGTACTTATCATGTGGAAACAGCTCCATGTTTGGATTACGTATCGTCAGATCATTCAGTCTTAATATTCTCCGATCTATAGAACGTTCTATGAATCTCCTAAGCGTATCAATCAAATAAAATGGCACTGCAGATATGAATGAGTTGAACTAATGGATATAAAATAAGCAAAAACGTTAATATAAGGAAATTAGTATTTTATCCTTTCATTATACCCCATTTCCAATATTGTATATAAGAACTGTATACAAAAGTTTGAGAACGGTCGTGGTAGATTTAGTGTTGATAGGCTACCGTTTGGTAAAGTGTTAAATATTTACAAGAAAGTGTACATACAGTGAAAAGAAGAGATACGAAGAATTCCCTTTTCGAATAGAGGGATAAACCCTTTGGAGTGAAAACTCTACATACCTAATGTTACTCTAGCCTATTCGAATACTAGCGTAACAGGATGAAAAGTATTTTAGATACAAGATGCTTCACTGTATTTCTTTCGTCCTTCTGTAGGCATTTTGTCTGGAGACGTAGGAAATTTGTCACGTGCCCGATACGTAGCTCGCCGTTGAGCTTTTTCCGTCGCAACACACCTCGAAGAAGTACGCGAAAGCATCGCGTATTCTTCGTCTGTGTCCAGCGCGTGTACGCGAATTCGTTGACACTTGGATCGGAAGTTAGAGTGGGGTTCGAGGCGGCGAAATATTTGATTACGATACAACCGACGCGGAGGGCATACGTTATCTCGCGGCGTCTGGCATCTTATCGATTCCCGCCACTTTCAGCGTCGAGCATGCTCCAAAGCAGTCCGTGACGTCACGTATCCAATAATTCTCCGGGGCTTTCGAAGCATACGGGGTCCATCGCGAGGAACTTCTGTCCCTCCTGTAAATCACATTAAGCCCTCGAAGTCCTGTGACCGCGGCAGTAACTGGACGACGTTTATCAATGGGAGCACGTGGCGCCGGACAAATTTCTCTTTCTCTCCTCCCTTTTCTTCGATCTCTATTTCCAAACGCACATAAGTGGACCGCTGCCTAGTTTGCCGCCAAATCTTTACAAATTGCTCGATGGAACCGCGTCCGCGCGACAGCTTTCCTTCGCGGGAGAATAACGTATGTACCACCACAAGTGATGTTACTAATAATAAATATCAAGAACCACAAATATTTTCTTAACCTCGAAACACAATGTTTATTTTAATTAAACGTCAAAAAGGTTTTTAATCAAACTTTTGGAATGACATCGCGTTATAAATTGTTTGAAACTGACGTCGATAATGGTACCGTGAGCACAGAAGAATTAACCCTGAAAAAGTCCGAGGTCGACATCGCGGTCCGAACGAGCGATAATTAATCAACTAGTTCCTGTACATACAGGGGAGCAACGTTACACTCCGATCGCGCCCCTTTACTGCTTAATGCACTGTTAAATCGTGTAATATTGGGCAATGCCGTGCTCGGCTGTGTTTACAAATTTTCTGGCCGACAGGGAAAACCCGCGAGTGAAAACAAAACGATATCCTGACGTTTTACATTTGTTTGTTTAGACGAATTTGCAAATTCATCGCTGAGATTCGCGAAACATAGTCTGTTTATTTCGTTTATTTCACTGCTCGTTCTAGGTTAGCGTGATGTTATTTTAGTCGGGTAGCTAAATCTGCTACTTAATTCCGGAATAAACTAAGTAACTTTGATATTCGACAATATTTGTCGCTTTATAACATCGTCTGGAATATAATTTGGAATATACACCATATTTTGGTTTGCCTTCTCGTGCAATTTCAATAAGAAAAATTCAAGGAAAAGCGCATTTTTTAAAAATTTGCTAAACTTACGATGTCCCCTCACTCGAACAGGGGAAATCCGATTGCAAAGGGTTAAGATTTAAAGTGGTCGAATTACGAAACAGACCTAAAAAAATGGGCTTTCAGAAAGATCGAGAAACCCTGATACGAAGGTAGACCCTCCGGATTACGAAACTCAATGCCATTGGCAATCTCCAATTCTCAGATTGATCAAATAAACTTCCGTAACTGGCATTGTTCTCAGTGAAGATCGCATTCCGTCTTCCAGAAGACTATCACTCTCTCTGTCCTCCTACCACGGTCGCAATCACGATCGCGCATAATGCCTTGGCAATCACATTTAAAAGTAAAACCGTAGAAAAATACGACCGAGATAAAGTACACCTAGCCGTGCGGTACAGATCCGGAAGATTCGGTCTAACCTGCCGCTCCGCGCTTCGTTACGCAGTCATAAAGAGAGAAGTACGAAACCGCCATTACGTAAAATTTTATACCATCTCTTACTTATCCGTAAAACGATTCCCGACCGCGTTGAAGGAGCAATACCCTACGATTCCCTTCGCTCGTACCAGTTGCTGCCGCCGCGACGTCTTACTTTCTCGGCCTCCTTCTCAGCCTCCTGTACTCTACTTCTTCATTTATTCAGTTCCGCTCTTGGCCGGAAATCCTGAAACTTTCAAAAGCTTCGCTCCTGCTCGAAACAATGCTCGCACGTGTGATCGCATATACACGCACAGGTGCGGGCGAGACATTGGACTGTCTAATATTTTTCTCCAGTGGTAGCAAATTTTTTAACTAGTCGAAAATTAAAAGGGAGCCCTGTTTAGAACGTTGAAAATGAGGCGCGGCTTTACGATTTTTTTTTTAAACAATCTATTAAGCGAATCTCGATGAAACTTACAGGGTGAAAAATGTCCAATAAAATTGGAACTTGAAATTGACAATTACCAATCGAATCAATTACTTTTGCTGCAAATAAATCATGAAAATTGTCTCGAGATTTGTCAAAATAGATACCCTCTTATCTATTATACTTTGTTCTTATCTACATAAGAGTAACATTGATCAAAATCAAGTTCTATTCCTCAAGAAATACCTAAGTCTATTCATTTCTTAACGAATAATGAATATAAATAAGAACCCTATCAATTCAGTTCGCGTTCGTGAAAGCTCGAACCACTGTGTGGTGTCTTTATCCGATCCTACGAACAGAGTTTACCTAGCCTCGTAATTCCCATCGCCCCCCTTTTTCGTGTCCCGCCACGTTCAGTCGACCCATAAAGCGAGCGTCCAAGACGATCCACGTTCGTTTTTCCCGCCACTGCCACGATGAATAAATGAAAATCAGCTCTGGTATCTCTCCACGTAATTTATCGACGTGCTATCGGCTCACCGATCTGAGAACCGCACTCAAGTGAATCGAGGACATTTCACTGGTGCATTCAGAATGCGCGCCTGAATCGAAAAAAGCGATGGCGAAACAGGAAAAAAGATACAGGCTGAAATACCTAGTAGTTTAACACGTTTCAAAGTACGTATATCATGTTTGACTTCACCTAAAGTGTAAGTAGGTATTTTATCTTAGGTACTCATGGAAATATCCAAAGAAAATTTTTAGAGCAACGTTTGACTGTCTAAATTTGTTGGATGGTACAAGTGAATGTAATACAAATGGTTCAAATGGTAGTATGATAATTCCTGAAATACTGTGGGCTAAGTGTAGGTTACGTATATAATGGGTTAATATAGAACAATAACAAAGGTTTAATACGATATTCAAAATCTTGACGATGAGAGAAATCTTCCACTTTTCCGCGTGATGCAAACGGGTTAATCAGAAAGTTAACCGGCGTCGTCTGCTATTGAAATTCATAAGCGATCGTTTCGTGCACCGCCGCATAACTTCAATACCAAATTCGCTCGAAGCTGATTGCCATGGTTGCAATCGAAGCGCATCGAGGAATTCGGGCGCGTTGTTAACAAGATCGTCGTCGTCTGTGTCCGCCGTAATTCAATTCCAAGATGCACGCTCGTTTCGAGGAAGTTCGAGCCACGGACAGTCGGATGGAGGCTAACTAAACCTGAAAAGGTGCTTTTTGCCAGGTGCATGAGACGTCGATGTTGACCATCGCGGGATTCTGCGCTTGTGACTCCAGAGATCCGCTGGTACTTTCCAGTAGGAGGGATCGGTGCACCTTTATTGGATAAAACTCGATGAAGAACTACGGTGCCGAAGTCATCGGCCAGGGCCCCAGCAGCCACGGAAGAAAATGAGATACCTTAATAAGACGTCGTCCTCCCTGGGTGTAATTACGCGTTCCAAGTTCCACGCTATTTTCGTGCTGCGAGTAATTAGAATACCGATAGCTTCGCCGAACGTACTTGCCGTCCCGTACCCCTGCCGCTCGCGTGCCCTTCTTTTTACTTCCAAACAAGAATGCGTCTAGGGATCACCAGCCGTGCAACTTCGAAAACGATCCTACGGTAGAACGGAAAACACGATGCTAAACGAAAATAACTACCGTTAAACAGGGTGGGACTAACTAAATGTAAAAAGTCATACCCGCATGGGTTGCTAAAGATAAATGTGAAAAGAAGAAGATGAACGGTTCACAGATTACTGAAATTGCAGGATCGCATTTTTTTTATCGCGTTGGTCGCCATGTCACTCAGAAATGGATGACAGAACTTTTCATTAAGGAACTGAAACGATTAATTCCAAAGGTGAGACAGTGAACTCGGCAACGTTAAAAGATTAAATACTACGACAAATGTTAAATTATGTAATCTTTTTTAAAAATTAAATATATATACCGAACTACAGCTGTAATAAAAAAATGCGTGCTCCTCGTTTTCATAATTTATTTAATTCTGTTCATCTTAAACAAAAACAGTGATACAGTTTCACGTTTGGCTGGAGTGTATTTATACTGGAAAGCAACGTAGCAAGATTACGAGTGTAGTTGTACCAAAAGCAAACGAAATAATGAAACTTTTTAAAAATGTGCGAGGGTAAAGGAAAGTAGCGAAATTTTACAGAAAATGGCGAAACATTTTTTTAATACGAAAAAATATTACTGCTGCGCTGTGGCCCCGACGAATAAAGTACGTTTACTTTTATATGTGTGCCACATTTTATGATGATTTGTTCATTAGTGTCTGCAAGACCGCCAGCTAGAAAAAAGTAGTTTTCTGTAAAGCGACGTTAAACTTACACACTTTGCGTCACGGTTCCATTTGCGCATGAGACTTTCACGCTGTAATGAAGTACGCTCTTTATTAGAAGAGAATAAGAGTACCAAAAAGTAAACTATCATCTTTGTATGGAATCTTTAATCAAGCGATACGAAGTCTTTTCGCACGAGATTATTTTTCACCTTTTATATCTGTTTGTTTTTTTATTAGGAATGTTACTTTACAATTTGTCCTAGTTGACATTTGGTAAATTTTGCTAATATTAAGACAATGTAACATGTTAATTGAATAATGCAACGATCGATTGCGCATGCACCATTGCATTTGTTTAAACAACATGGTCTTACAAGTATAGTACACTTTGAACCATTTAGTTCTTGGTATGGTCGTCGGGATTTAAAACATTACATCGTCTAAGCTCATACGTACAGAATTTTCCACGGAGTCTGCTCGTATCTAAATCACTTGGCGCTAACGATAATCTCGATCCGAGAGCGTGAGCTTAATCGTGTCGAGCTAATTCTCGCTCGAAACTCCCCAGACTGCAATAGTCGTAACATTCGCATGAAAGCCCGCGTATGAGAACGTGCCAAGAAAGCTCACCGTTTTCAGACCTCGTACCCACTCGGAACTCGAAAGTACTTTCCTTTTAATCGCGAATGTATGTAACTTCGGGTTAAAAGCATGTTAAAGGCTCAGCCAATCCGCGGGACTCGCGCCTCGCGCTCTCTCCATGAGCCTCGAAAGTCACCACACCACTCCAAAGTGGAGAGGACTGACTAACTCTCTTATAAGTGGAGTCAATTATACAAAAAAAATTCACGTACTAAACGATAAATTAAATTAAAAAGCATCACAAATATTTTTGTATTAAAAATATTTTATACGATAAATGCACAGAAATCATTCCCACTACGGACCACTGATACCAGCTACGGCTCCTTGATGCTGTTCCTACTAATCTAAATCTAATTTCACTTTACACTTTACACTTTGCTGATTATAAATCTACATTCGGTCTTAAAAGAAATAAACTTTGCCAAAAAAAAACAACGGCAGAAATTAGGTTTCACCGCCTAATATTAACACCGTGCAAATATTAGCGTTGTTGGCACCGACACCCGTGGTCCACATCCCCGTCCCCCGTCGGTAACGCAATTAACAGAGGATTTAAGATTAACCAGAGAAGAATTACGGAAAAGAAAATGGCATTCAAGTTGCGCGTGTACGTAGACCGACAGAAACAGGATTAAGTGCACGGAATTCGAGAGCCGGAATCCAAGGTAATTCTTGCTTAATCCTCGGGCACGATTCTGCGACGAACCGTTCGTTCCATCCGAGCGCAACGAGAGTATTTTCATCGTAATATCGTCCCGTCCAAAGATAATCCTATCCTCGATATTGCTTCCATCTTTAATGCACTCAAAATCCATCCCCATCGATGGGGTACGTCCAGTTTGAAATCGACGGAAATAAGATCGCCAGCGTCTATACCGACGGGCTTACGCTACTCCGAGAAACTTTTCTAGGAAGACTGATCGTTCGACGGTTCTATCGATCCCTGATTACTTTCATCCTCCGCTCGACTGGCCATATATCGCGCGGGAAACGATTTCGTGCCAACGGAAACTTGTATGGTTCCGTGCAATTAAGCGAGACAAGGTGTAGCGTCATTGGTGTCTTTTGAAATACTGAGCTTCGCCGCGACAATGGCGATTCAACGTAATAGTAGGAAGGATTTGCGCTTAATTTAGTTTATAATGGAGCGAGCCTAAAGGGTTGAAGTTATTGTAACGATCAGCCTACGGTGTTTAATACATTGTATATGAAGTGCATCAAACTTGTATGCGGGTAGGACGCGCTACTAATTTATAAATTATTATTTAATACGATATATACTATGTTGACTCCGCTAAATTTTAACAAGAATATTACTAATGAATTGGTGAGGTCTTTGTAAATGAACATAAATCGACAAGGAAACGATGCAATTATTTAATTGCAGTGTAAAAATTTTCTCTTAAGAATATGAATCGTTAAGAAAGTACCGAGGAAAAATGATCTTCCATTACACTCTCCGGGATATATTTTTACTCTTTCAGTCTCCAAAGCAGCCATTTTGTATCTGCGTTAAGTCGTATATTCTCGCAACAGTAACGATGGCTTATTCTTGTCCCGCGGAAATTCTCATTCATTTCAATTACGCTATGCTTAGTCTCGACGTTTCTGTGATATAATAAAACATCATTATTCATGCAAATAAAAGAAGTTCCTCACTTATCGTTATCAAAGACACAATTTTCATCACTTAATGAGAATTTTCAATATGTAATACAAAATTTATTTGGAAACATCACACCTCTCATTTAATTTAAACAAACTCTTTCAATAGACATCAAAGGTACGAACAGCCAATATAGACATAATTTAGACAAACTTTTTCAATAGACGTGAAGAGTACCGACTGCAAATAGTTTATTGTAATCCAGAGCTGACCTTACAGAATTCTACCCAAAACAATCGCTCGACGCCTTCATGGCTGTCCTATAAACTCGTGCCTCGTACTTAACGTGTGTCAAACCCACCCACACCCGAGATTCGTAAAAGTCATTCGTCTCGCGATTTTCTCGCACCTGCGACGACCTCTCCGCAAACATGTACCAGTACCAGCAGTCGCAGATACTGCGACGAGCAATCCCAGTGCGGAATGCGGGCATTAAACCGTGTTCGAGAGTCCGGCAATTAACCTCGCACAGTGTGTCGTCGTGAAACGAACGTTTCACGATCCACGCGACTGCTACGGTGTACTGACGGATGCTTTTATTTGCAGGTGGATCGGAATTAAACAGCACAGGCCACGTCGATGCGAACAATCCCACTCGAAGCACCGTCCTGTGAAGTAACTACCTCGAACAATAAAACAAACTACTCGAGCATCGAAGTCAGCACAAACGCCGGGCGAATGCGATTATGGAGTGACGAAATGGGCAAAGCCTCTTCAGCAACTTTCTACAAAGAAGTTGACCAAGAAATATGAACAAACTTCGTAGCCTCGCGGACCTCTGCTCGAGATCAGTGAGCTGTTCTTTATCGTCGCAAAGCTGAAGAATTTTTCATTACTTCTCGTTCTACTGATTGTTTCAATTCCAATCTCGATCCATGCTTGAGACACTACGATTGACAGAGTAGCCAGTCGCAGTGGTCATAACTGAAAGGTCTACATTATCAACCGGATCGATCGCGATAGGGATAGAGTCACAAGGGAATCCGTCAAGCGGACGGGAATACGTCTCGTCGCTGTCTCCGTCAGTTTCATTTGGATACATCCCCGTTTCCTTTTATCGCGAATCTTCATTCGGCCGTTGGACGCGTCCCGCAGTTCCACGTCCTCTCACGAGCATAAAAATATAACGACTGGAGATCCGGAGCGTCCACGGCTTATGGGGGACGCCAGCGAGGGGCAGAGGGTGGCGAACAGAGCGCGGGGATACGCGATACCGCGGGATCACCCGGTATAATCTCATAAAACCCGCCGAAGAGTCCATCTACGCGGGCGGTAAAGCCGTCGACGGCGTCCCGACGCTGGAAATTGCCACGCCGTGTATCCGTGGCTGACAGTTCTGACGGTTGCTGGACTGCACTCGTCGCGATAGGTGAAACGGATAGAACAGGATTATCGGCGATCGCAATTTTAGCAACCGAGAAAGGAACTCTGGGAGACAGGATCTCCGTGGAAAGTTTATCCGTATTTCCGACGGATACTCAGAGTCCAATTCGAAGCCTTTCAATGACGAACACTTTCATCTAACGGAGTCATCGTCGATCTGGGGTTCAACGATTCGAGAAGGAAGGGAACGCACTCGTGGAGAGTTTACCTGTGTTACTCAAATTTCAATAGCTTTAGCCACTGCAGTTGACATCTTGGATCTGAGTTTTACGAACTAATGAAAGAACTCTGCGAGGCAGATATCCTGTAGAAAGTGTACCTGTTTTGTTTGTGGATATTTTGCTAGACTCAAATAAATATTCGAATCGTTTCAACGACAAACACTTCCGTCTAACGGAGTCCTCATTAACCTAAGATACAATAACTGAGGAAAAAGTCTACTAAGATGCAGCCTCTTAAAGAAATCATCCGTGCCAACGGCGGATACTAAGATTTCGAATAGTTAGACTCATCTTACCACAGTAGCTGACATCTCGGATCTGAGTGTCACCCACAGACAAAAAATCTCTATGTACGAAGTCGAGTTGATACTCGAATGCTTGAGACTGTTTCATCGTCGGTGCGTGTAGTGTAAAACCAGACCAGATCAGTCCTGATCCTTCGACGTGTGTGAAATACTATTCCGTGGGGTTTTTGTTATGCCAGTGCGCGTTGCTTTATCGCAGGCTACGTTTGGTTAGGAACCCGTCGGGGATGGATCATGTGCACGTGAAATCGAGGTCAGCCTCCAAGAGTAACCCGACGAAAATGGCGTGCGAGAAAGCGACCAGGCGGCTGAGGACGGTTTTGGTGAAGGCGTCACGTCTTGGCGTCTCTACGACGGAGGTTGCCAGGCTGCCCACCGCCAAGAAGCTCATTCCGCAAAGGGATCACGGATGGAAATTGGCGGTGTTCCTTCTACTGATGTTTTGCGGTGGTGTGATCGTCGCGCTGGCCTGCACCGCGAGGAAAGGCTGCTCGAAGCCGGAGGAAATCGTAAGTATATCTTGTTGTGTACTTACGCGTAGAATCGCTTTGATTGCGTCGAGCGCACTAAGCATACTTCACAGTTCACACGTGGAGCCAACCTTCTGTGAATGTTTAAATTGTATTTGGGGTATCTACGGTACGTTTTATTGAATACACAGGGTGGTTCGCAGCACCCCCGAACAGGATGTGATTCTACGTGAGAAAACAAAGGCAAAATGTGTGGTACTATACAGATGGCCTAGGCTAGGATGCGTCCGCACACAATAATGAAACTTGATTGCTTCAGTTGATCTTCCGAAAAGTAATATTGTCACGAAACACGTATCCATGCTTGAACTGAACGGTAAATTAGAAAAATCTGCATACGATAAATATATGACGTTACATTCTCACTAGAAACTTATTGTCTTCGAACATTTGTTCGTGTAATAATTTCGAAACTTATTTGCGTGGACAGAAATTCCGTCTACTAATTTTGTATTTAGGAGTCATCGTGCCAATTTGCATTCTTCTTGAAACGTTGAAATGTTTAAATTGCTAATGAGAACATAAATATATGTCATTCTCTGGAGAGTCAGCAACCTTACGAGTAACAAACTCATTTATTTTACCATTAGCCTTTTTAGTTATGCATTGGATTATGATGAGAAAACTAATAGGAGGAATATTTAAGTATCAAATGCAGTTAAAGGTATGACATCGAGCAGAAGGTGGATGCGCCACTACAATGAAATAATTGATACGTAATAACTATGTAAATTATAGTCTGCAAGGTTATTTACATATTTATGATGTATTAGTGGTCTACATTTTGTCATTCCATTAACTTCTTATACTTTGCCAATGTCCTTATATTGTCCTCGTTAACATACCAATTCTTAACTTTTATAACTGTTTATCGTACCTTATACGCTCGCTCTATTAGTTTTCTTCGATGTTTCTCTTTCCAAGTAAAACAATAAAGGAACTCTCCCAAGTACTGAATTTCTATGAATATGCAAATTACCAAGGGCTGATCTCAAACTTACGGTCGATGGTGTATATAGTATATTCCATGGTCCAGTAATTATCGCCACCTTGGTAACTGCGAAACTGCGAGTCTTGCAGAAGAATTTATTTAATAAACTTTACGCTACACGAACCCCGCATTCAATTGTAAATATTATAATTGGAATTTCTGTGTAGCAAAACAGTATTTGATTTTATTCTTATAATCACATAAACACTTCAATATAAATGGAACACTGGGTATGCCAATTCTTAGGTAATTAATACTATTCTTTATATAGTAATTATGGTTCAATTTATTGTGCATATAATACTTCTATAATACTTCTTTTCATATAGATGATATCTATTGAAAGACGTTCTTTGTTGACACCAACTTTATCAAACTTTAGATAGTTATTTATAATACCTATTAAAAGACCTTCTTTGCACATCCTTTGTTCAAACACTATTGGCATTAACTTTATAAAGCTTTAGATAGTTGTTTATTTATATTTCATGTAAACATGTTTTCATAATGATAATATCTATTAAAAACATTCTTCGCACATCGTTAGTTCAAACTATACTTGTAATATCTCTATGAAATTTTACAATTCCATTTATTAGCACTTAAAACAAACATGTACATCTCTTCATAATGAAATGATAATTTTTAGAAGCAGTCCTTCATGTTGTAAATTCTACTGATTCTAATAAAGAACATAGTATTATTTCTTGTTTAATATGAGTATAAGTACAAATAAAATATTCGACATTTTTAGAATAACGTTTCATGGTAAGATGTAACATTTTTTTTTTTTTTTCAAAAAAATGATTGTCGACGATTATATTCGTCGTGACCTCAGAAAATATGATACATTTGCTTAACATGCGTGGAAAATTTCCTGTAAAGTAGTTTGTTGTTACCGAAGTTTTTAAGGGTCCCATTTAGGAAAAAGTAATTTTGAGAAAAACAACGTCAAAGGGTCAAAGTTAGATACAGCGTTACTCGAGAGTTTTATTCCCACATGTATGTAACGAAATTTAGTAATTAGTAATTATTTAAATATTAAAAAATGGAAGGATAATTCTTATATTTAGAACAAAACCTAAGATGGGCAAAGTTTGATTAAAATAGTACAGTGTTGTCCACGTAACTCTTAACAGTTCAATATCTCGGAAACTATACCATCGATTTTAAAGTTCTTGGTCTTAAATTGCATGGATCTAAAGGGCCTTTCTAACTCCATTAAAGTTAAATGGCTTCACTTTCCCTTCAAGAGGGAGGGCGGGAGTACCTTTATAATTTTAAATGGAGCCCCCTATAAAACGTTACATATTTAGATTTTACTTTTCAAGCTGTGTAACGGGACACATTTATTCTGTTACTACCCACCCATTTCATCGCCATACAGCATTTTTCACCATACAACGGGATATGAATTTCGGCTGTTCGAAACCAAAAAAAATGTTCAATCTGAACAAAAAAATTCCATAATTTCTCAAAGAGTAACAGAGTCAACCTAAAGTAAAACGATATCTACAGCTCTGATACCTATACCCCATTACCATTCGCCCTTCCCCCAAAAAAAAAAAAAAAACTAGAATCCACGCGAAAGTTGCGTTAGCTCCAGGGGGTGGTTCAGCTCTGGAACAGCTTCCAGAGCAACCAATCCTACCAAAACACCCTCAATTCGGCCGGTACGACCCCATCCGACGGTAATCACTGGGTAACGCGGGCAGAATTCTGCTGACCATCGAGGGGCGGGAGGGTTAGGAGACACACAATTAAGCGCGACCTTTCGCGTGACGACTCATTGGTTTTCCACCCCCCTTGGGGTCATACACAAACTTTCCACTCGTAGTTGTCCGCGGTGCAACCGCATAAGGTACGACGTGCATGCGCGAGATATCGACTAGTAGCCGCGGGGAAGCGAGATAGGAGAAACGGCGAGGAGGTAAGACGGAGCAAGAGAAAGCATCGGGACCAGTCTGGGTTTGGTAGAGGACAAGACCGGGGATGAGGTGGTGGAAGAGACGGAGACACGTACGGAGAGAAGACAGAGCAGGAGAACCGTGTTAACGATGTTTCGTGTAGAGAGGAGGCCGGGCACTGAAATTACAGATCAAGGGGTTTCTAAACAATTACGCTGTCGGCAGGAGGTCAGGCCGAACAGCGTGAGGTTAGAGGTTACGGCTCGCAGGAGCCGAGGCTTGCGGCCTGCGGCTGGTTGCGGACGAGGGTCGAGGCTAACAGGAAGTGCTCTCTCACCGCTGGCCAATGGGCGGGTGGCTACATCGTCGGCTGGCTGGAGAAGCACTACTCCTATCCTCTGATATTCCGTCGGGAACGCTGTTCCATTGTCCCTTCGGGCGAAGAGAGATAGATACGTCGAACACGCCAAATTCGGAGGTTTCGGGATAAGAGTGGAAGTAGCGGCAGCTTACTGACTCTCCATAAGCTACAGGCTATAGGGCGTTTAATAACACGCGACATCTCTAATATTAGGTTGGCCAAAAAGTTTGTTCGGCTTACTAGCCTCAGTTCGACTGTCTATTGTCTAATCTTTTGTGCGATGTATGTTGAATGAAGGACGAATGAAGAAGAGAAACTTTTGGCCACGAAAAGCGGGACTCCAGCCTACTGTGGCACTGGTGCGTCTTTACGCTATCTGGCACACATCAGTCAGGGCGCACCGGTGATTGCCCTCTGGTCTCGATGAAACCTTTCGATGCGTTACCGATATCCACCTTTGGGTATTCCCTTTTCGCGTCCGCGATCGGTTACATCATCAACGTTGCTCTCGGGCCCCGTAGCCTCGGTACGAGCCTCGACGTCCCGATGGATTCGTAACAGGAAACACCGGGAAACCCTTTGATGTTCGATGGCCAGATCGGTTGCTAGACCATCGCTTATATACAGCTTGTTAACGCTATCTCTCTGTACGCTTGATGGACGCGGATGCATATTCGGTTAGGCGGTCTCCGGATGGAGGACACCGGCGGTGGACCATGAAATCTAAAGTAGCCGAATCGACGTCAAACATGATAGCGTTGGGTCACTGAAAACACGCTGTTCCAACCTGGGGAACGCTAAACGTAAAAGCTTGTTGGCGAGTTTATGGCACCCTATTGAAACTAGAGTGTATTTTGAATCTCTTAAATTCTTGCTATGAGTTCTCTCCTGGACGTAGACCCAAGTCTAGCCATAAAAGCCATGTGTCCGCCGATCGTTCGTTCGTTCGTTCGTTTAAGTGAGTAACCATTAATATAGTTATTACACTGATCTTTCTTCCCATTTAGATGTTCCACCCTGTATTACACGCTACAACCTTATGTAAATCCAAATGTGCCATACAAATATGACCACCAATACCCTAATAGGGCCTGTGACTTTAAATAATATAAATAAAACAACAAAAACATCTCCAGCAGTCAAATCCTTGATCCTGAAAGCCGTGCACCCTTGATTAGAACAGAGTATTTGTAGCTTTCCACGAGGACGTCGACTGTCTTTTCTGTTGGTAATGCTACTGTGACCCCTTAGGTTGCGTTTCTACACGTGCAGAGCTCTTCGCAGCGTACGCTCAAAGCACTTAAAAAGGGTCGCTTTTAAAATGCAGCATGTATCAAAAGGACACCCTAATTGTATTTTATGTCGCGCCCATGCATATGAGGCAGCGTACCCTTTACACTCACTGCTCGACGCTATTTAAATGTCATCTTGCATTGCTATGACTTACAATCAGTCAGTAAGTTACAGAATCATTAATATTAATAAGATAATCAGTACTTAAATAGTAAAATTAGAAAAATATATTATCACTTGAATTTCAATTCTTTTTCTATACCTATACCGAAAGCACTAAATCATTCATTTGTCACCTTTGAACAAGTATAGAGATTAATAAAACGCATTTCGTCAAGGTCAAGTGAAGGTCAACATATTTTATGTGGCTGATATCGTATTTTTAAAAGCTACAAGATTTTAGTTAATAATTAAAATACAGCAATCCATCTAAGAAAATATCGATAACTTTGATATAGAAACCAAAGTAAAAAAATAGTTTGTTGCTAGTCACAGTATTTGGCCCTTCGCATCTAACAATTCTTCCCCTAAACACTTTTTCTTATAATCACAAGCAACCACGTATTACGAGTGGTCAAGTTATGTGAAACACCCTGTATAATTCAGGTAATAAATTATTCGTATTCGTTATGCTTCGTGGTATAAGTGATATTTATCGTTGAGAATCACTGGCGTAGACCGTTCGCAAATTGGGTGAACTTCCGGTTGCGACTCAACGTTGAAAATTCACGTCTACGCCATCAAATCCCATCACGTGGACGGCATAAATTTCTCCGCAGACTGAACACCAACCTCCCCTTTCATTCCCCGGTTCGCGCAGCCCTATAGATACCTACCCTCTCGCAGTGTCATGACTCGCTTGTGTTCCCGCAACCGTGTCACCCGTAGCAGAGATCGGACATTTATGATTCCGTTCGTTCCTCATCATGCGTAGCGGACATCGACGCTGCTGCTGGGGCAACAGTTCTGATTCACGCAGATGCATCAGCAGTTGCAACGCGTCAATGTACAGGGTGAGTCGCGCAAATTATCGCGATCTGTTCTTCTAGGAACCGTTCGTGTTGTTCGTACTTTCAGATATCCCGTGGTATTTGGTGTCTTGCTACGGCTGATTCCATGTAGTCAAATCTGGTGCATTTCTCATGCTTTTTTAGTCGTTTACTCACGCTCTTCCAGTTTCACCAATGTATACTTTTCCTCGTGAGCAAGGTATTTTATAGATTCCTGACAAAGAAAAGAAAGTTGTCCAATCTTAGCTCGTGTGATGAAGACTGTTTTGACGTTCTATTTTCAGAGAATTCTACTGATGCGGTCGGTCGTGCTCTTTATACAGGGAAGAGAAGCAAGGATTTTTCTGCCCTCCTCTATTTCTCTGCCCATATGTTTTGTCCGTTTCATTTTCTTTAGTGGCCGTGTCGATTACTTGAAATAAGTGTTTCCACGTTTATTATGAAATTGTAAAATGACCAAATTTTAATATCGTTTTTCGTAACGCTGACGTGGTCGATTCAAATCGAAATTAAATTATATTTAATCAAAGAACGATCAAGCGAAGTTTTAAAGAATCGATTACCACGTTCTTCTCTGCACAGTGATTACGCGAAGTAGCATGTAAGTATCCATTCGAGCTAGTAACATTTTACGCGTCTCACCCCTTACGTACAGGGTGTTTTTCAAAGTGCTGGTCACGCTAGCTCGGTCGCAATAATTTTACAACAAATGCACAGGCTTGAAATAAAATCGCGTTTCCCACTGGGACTGCGAACGCGTCACGCGTGGATACGTATATATGTAGTATATAGTATATACAATGTGTAGGTATACTTTTTTAATTGGATCTTCTCGAGCGAAAAATTTGCAACGAGATCCGTAGGACCCAGTGGTAAATCACTAGGACGATACAGGGAATATTGTACGAACGGATAATATTTTATACCATTTGGCTCACATGTGCTCGATTTGAAGAGCGATCCACCAACAGATCCACCCTTGTTCTTGTTTGTACATTGTATTTC
Organism: Hylaeus volcanicus; assembly: GCF_026283585.1. Classification (NCBI taxonomy): domain Eukaryota; kingdom Metazoa; phylum Arthropoda; class Insecta; order Hymenoptera; family Colletidae; genus Hylaeus; species Hylaeus volcanicus. Next base: position 8,194,476 of record NC_071983.1, on the reverse strand, counting down.
AAAAGTTTACAGCATTTTTATTTTTTAAAGACAGTTAAATATTCCTAGGGAAACTAATACGACGTCACGAGTTTATCGATTTTCTTGAAAACAAAATGTAAGTAGGACCATTTCTCCGTTATTTTGGCAAGAAGATCTTACAAGTATATCATAATTCAATGGCCAAAAGCTGTAGATATACACTTGGAAAAATCGACACTACAGGTAAGAGGTTAACAACGTTAGAAACAAAGATTAAATCAATTACTGCTTTGCGATCCGTCAGTGCCAACATGTCGAGAACGATGTTATCGACTGTGAAAAAGTCACGTCTCGTTATAGGGGTTAATGATTAATTAAGCAAACCACCGTGCGCGTTCTAGCGTATGGACGGGCGCCCACGCGACTCGTTAGAGAAGACAGGTGGCATCCACGCTGCCGGGCGTTTCGCGCGAATCAACTAGAAATCAGGCTGATTCGCGGACAGATTCACCCAGGCCAGCACAATTTCAGGGTAACCCCCGTGGAGACATGTGGTGTGTCCGTCAGTCGTGTCAGGGGTATGATCCCTCGTCGCAGCGGATTCGTCTCTGCACCTTCTAATTAATTAATGCATTAATTTCCCCTCCGGTCCTATCGTCCTCTTCGGTCGGGGGTTAATCAACAGAAAAATAAATAAAAAGCGAACGAACGAGTCCAATTTCGCTAATGTACTCATTTTGTTAGGATTTCGCCGAGGTTGGGTTTACTATACGGACGTCTGAGGGGTCCCGCTATTTTTTAGGGATAGACTGAACAAATAACGCGGCGGAGGACTCGAGTTTTCAGTCAAACAATGTAAGAAGGCTATATATAGACGTTTGTCATAAAAGAGACTCTCGAGTTTATACGTTCTACGCTTTTTAGGTCTTGCTCCTTCACTCTCGAGAAGGGTTCGTGCATGGCGATCTTGCGACACTGCAATACTCCTAACGGGCTTTTAATTCTTAGGTCGGTTTCCTGGAAGCTTATATTTATTCATTCTCAGCACTTATGGTCGTTTTTGAACATATTCGGTTATTTTTGGGTACAGACAAATTTATTTTCCTTGATTTTATGCTTTAATTTGTTGTGGTAGATTGAAAGTTGTTTCGCTGTGTTGTCGATGAATAAAAGCATGGCTCGATAGATCTTATTATGTTAATAAAATTTGTAAGAAATTTACGTCCATATTTATCCGCGCAACACCACACACACATACATTTTCCCGTAACGTTTCTTTTCCGATAACGTTTTGTTTCGTTATGTCGCGCGAGCGAGCAACAAGATTCGAGGTGGTTTGAATTGTGTCACTCGCTCACGGGGCATTCCAACGCGACCATATCGATTTATTGGGCATGCGAATCGACATGCGAATATTTTTGAGTTGCAGATTTTAAAATTCAATATCACTATTGCCGTGGCTCGGCTACGAGGGACTTTGTCGCCGCGCAATTGTCAATTAGGACATAGGGTAACGGTGCTCTCACTCAACAGAGATTGAAAACTATCGATCGAAACTCGTACGCAACAACCGGTTCCTACGGTAATTCGTAGACGTCGAATTCGGTAGAGAAAATTACACGAATTCTTCTCTCCAAAAGAAGATAATTTAAACGTTACACCAAGATTCCGTGGAGCCCAAGAAAACGTGGTATGGTAAAACGAAAATTCATACCGCGGAGTTGAGCGCGGTGGCTGGCGAACTTTGGAACTGGCCTCCCCTGATTTCTTCGTTCGGCGAGTTATTACCTCGCAATTTTGATAAAGCGCGGAACTTTCAGCCCTCGCTGGGCCATGACTGATAATTCCAAACCGCGGAAGAGCACGTGGCGTTGAATTTCGCAAAGTCAGCGAACAAATTGACATTCGAAGGCTCGTCTCCTTTGGCCCGTGGTGGTAGAGGGTGGATATCTCTGCATCGAGAACGATCAACCAGCTGACACGGATGCTCGGTATTCTCCCCTCGACCTACGATTCCTACCGTCGACCTTCCTTCTATTTCACCGACTCGTTTCCGTCGCGGTAATCACGGAAACGGGATTTGAAATTCGAGTTCCCACTAATGGCCGGTGACACCCGTCCACGCGGGTCGCACGGTAATCGGATCGACGTGGCTCGTTCGAAACCGTTTCTCCATTTGCATTCGTTTTTCTCGGCGTCGAACAGGCTCGTGTCCCGTCATCGTCATATCGAGCGACCGGTCCCGCGACAGGAAACGAAACAAGATCCCGCGGAAGCCTCTTTTCCTTTACCGTAATCGAGCGCGATTCTCTTTCATTGCTCGTCCTACTTCCAATTTCGTTCCTCGCCTTTCTATTATTATCGAAATTTTTAGGCCAGTGATGCCTACCAAAGATTCCTATACTGCACAGTTCGACACCTCCAGCAAAAATCGTCTTTAGACAAACGACACTGACTTTGTTAGCGTTGATTTTACAACTCGTAAATGTTATTGAATCTAAATAATACAATTTCTATGTAAATTTTTATGTAATACACACGTTAAATCTTGCAACGTTTAACATTTAGCATAGTTCATAAAATTGCCAACCGAATGAAAAATTTTAAATGAAACATTAAAGCTGATTAAACGCAATTTTATTATTACGCTTAACCTCAAGAAGTTAAAAGAATAGATTAAATTCGAAAATATGTTTGTACTTGTCAAAGAAAAATCCTTTTGTTAATTGGCGAGACATTCAACTTGACGAATGTTATGTATAAAATTGAATATAATTCCTTTATTCGTCACAAAGATGAAATTTTACATTTTATAAGGAGTAATACTTTCAGTGGCACTTTAGCTGCTAGATGCTGATATGAAGATTTTTCTCTCTGCTGAGTTTCACCTAAAAGCTTCACATATAAGAGACGGCTTTCAACTGGTAGGCGTGTCTAAGGCAGAATCCGCTAGAAAAGCCTTATTGAATAGTCCTAGTCTATAGTGAATCTAGAACGGAACGTCACAATACTGTTGCTCTGCCTACCAAGCATATTACTTTTGATATAAAGATATTTAATCTAAAGATATTTAGAAATGGTACAACCTTTGGAACTCGAGAATAAATTAAATTAATATTTTATTTAAGAAATCAGAGTATATTTGTTACTGCATTAAAACAAACGTAACAAAATATTCCTAAAGAAAGATTGAAAGCTAAACCTTTTCCGACATAAAAAGGATTCACCTCCGCAAAGAAACTTTCGCGATAAAATTAGTTTCATTCATACAGATACACTAAATTGGGCGATGCCACCTAAAAACGCGACATAATCTTATTGCTTGGGCACGTGCTGCTGGCGGCCTGCACGACCGTTGCCGCATGGACGCTTTTTGGCCGAACTCTGTGATGGTTAGAAAAAGTATAACCGATCAGCACGAGCGGCAATATTGCGACTCGTCCAAGTCTGGGCAAACGTAGGTCCAAAAGCAATTTTTCTCGTATTTATGAAACTACCTCAATAGAGAAATGTTAGCTTCGTGCATGTTTTTCGTGTGCCTCCCTTAATCCAAATACGCGATTACTTTTGTCAGAGCTGAAATTCACAAAAACATCATTACGAATAGCTGAATTGGTTACTGGGTTAATTTCAAGTACTTTTCATAAATAGGTCTTCTATTAAGTAGAAACTAAAGGACTGTAGGTTACAGCCTGTAGTGTACCTTAGATTTCTATATATTCATTTGAATTAAAAATGAATGTAAACTCAACCACTATACTAATTTCAATTAGCATTTGATATACGTGTCTGATATTTTTGAGTGCTCTAGCTGTGAACCAAGTTTCATTAAAATCGGCGTATAACAGTTGATCGATGTTCCTTGTCAGTTATCGAGGTTTAATAATCGCACTAACAGAAGCTGTTTGGTGCAAAACTACCCAGATCTTAAAATTAGTCTCAGTGATAGAGGTTTCTCATTCATGCAGGTTCATGCAGGTTCCATTTTTCAGGCTCCATTTTCCAGCTTCGACTGTATTTCCCTCGCGAAGTAAACCCTTTGCGGTCGTATTAAATTTAGACATGGGTATCGTACTCCTCGGAATTAATTTCCGTAGAACGAGCAGTGATACATAATATGCAAGATTACGAAGGATAAACAAGATTTATTAATTCTTTTGTGAACTTTAGATATATATGTTTAGAGAATAACGTGTTTTAATGTAATGTTTATATGTAAAAATTATATTTTATAGTTCTCCATCATGTGGTATCTTTCAGGAACGTTCTTCTTTCTCATCTGTTACAGAAGAAATAATAATATTCAATATTTTTGTCTTTGTAAAATTTAACATGTGGATATGTCAACCACTGGTTCATATCTCCTTGTATAACTTATAATTACTAACGTTCTCATCACATATTTTAGATCACTTTCTATTAATCTATTATTACACTAATATCTTAGAATCTATTAATATCGTCTAACGGCTTAAATCTTTTCGGTCTGCGGAATACAATATAAGATTAGTATGGTTTTTTGTTGTGGTGGCTGAGAGCAGACATACGACCGGAACAGTAAAAAAGCTTTGGTGATTGAGAGTAAACATACGACCGCAAAGGTTTAAAAGATGTCAGCTACTTAAGAACATAAGCCTCCGCTTAGAAAGTCCACATCTCCCTCAAAATGGTGTAGGTCGTCATTAATTGCGCGGGAAATCGTATCGCTGATACAAAATCCGCACAGTAGTGCAAGGCATATAACACTGAAAGGTCCTGTAGTCCGTAGTGTTAGTAGCACGCAGTGTCGCGATAATGTCGAGCCTCGGTGACATAAAAGGTTCAGAGTGAAGAGGAGTAGGAGGATAGAGGAGCGTAAATAGAATATGAGAGAGAGAGGCAGAGTGGAGAGAGAGAGAGAGATGCAAGAAGGAAGAGAGCACGGGTGGCGAAAGAGTGAGTCGAGGGTGGTTCGTTGGAAGGGTCGAATGGGTGGATGGGCGCTAGAGCGTAACCTGATATAACTGCCAGCAAGCTGCCGTAGACCGGTATCGTATCCACCTACCCCTTCCCTCTCCCCTGCTACTCCCACCCACTGCTATTTCCCTTCGGCCCTCCAGCCCTTCGTCGTACTCCATACGCTTCCTAGAGATGCACGGTTAGCCAGGAATATTCCCTACGTAAATGCAGCCTCGGTGTTTTCTCGGGCGTCGAGGCCACTCGACGGCTCTTTTCTTCTCGCTTTCGTTTTCGACATCTATTTACAGGCTGTTCAATAAGAGCGTGTGCGTGATGTTTCTGAAACGAAATTAATGCTGTTTCTTGCGAAAACGTTTATACAGATCATAAGTGTATTCAACACGTTTCGTGCCACGTGAACCATTTATGGTACGCGTTAAACTTTACCTTCGGATCACGTGTGCCATAAACGGTAAACATATTTATTTAAAGCGCTGGAAATATATATTTTACGAGAGATTTAGTTCTGTCGAATATATTTCCACGAAAAGAATGAGGTATCATTAAAAATACAGTACAGGATAAAACAAAACAATAACGTGTAATAATATATCAATGTTTAGTTAAAACATCAAATGGCCTGAACGACAAGTTGGCAAAAACGGATCGACGTGGAACATCTTAACACCTTTTAAAGTTACGGTTCTATAAATTATTTTGCGAATAAAAAAATTCCGACTTTCCAAACCCAGAAGTCTTCAAATATCAAACTTAGAGGATATTGAATACAATTTTAATGTCAGAAAATATATAATATAAAATTATGTAAATTTTGTTATTTCGGCCGACGGCGGTCGCTGTTTGTTTTAAAGGCTTTGCCGCCCTTTGTCGCGCTATCCTACATAAATATGTAGATGTAGCTACGAACATAGCAGTACGCTGCACTCATCTCGAGAGAGACAGTATTTCTCAGCGACACAGTCGGGACTAAACATCTTTAAGCAAACGCGTATAGTAGGAGGCTGCTAGTGTTTACATTTTCAAAATCTCACCTCCGCTGGGTATCAAATGTTAGAGATATCGCGTCTACGCTCTTATTGAACAGATTGTATTTTCTGCCTCGGTTACTTCTCTCTGTTTTCTTCTTCCCCCTTTTTTCTGTTCCCTTACAAATCGCGCCGGCGCCTTTTTATTTCGCTGATCTAGAATACGGCAGCTGTTACACCGGCGCGGGCGGCGCGGCGTGGCCTGATAGGGTAGCTGTTCGATATTCCTCGAGACAATTGCGGATCCTCGGCCCTAAGCCAACTGTAAGCGCGAGCTAAACGCGCGGATAGAATTGAATATCGTTTCGTAGCTACGACCAATCTGGCCGCGCAATGTCGCGTTTCTTTTTCACCATCTCGAATTTCGTGCACTGCGTACTATGAGATGGAATTGGAGACAACGCGTGGGTATGTTATTTATTATAGGTGAACAAGTTGAATAAAATCCTTGGATCCTTTAAGAAAACGTGCGATTTATTATACAGTAGCTGCGTCCCAGGGTTTCACTCGTGTGGAATACTATTCTTATTCTATGTCGAGAAATTAATTTCGTTTAATGTTGAAAACTTCTTATATAACAATAAGTAATAAAATAACATTAATAAGTAATAAAGGATAAGGAATGCAATTATTTTTTCAGAAATTTATCAAGTTGTAACTTGGCGAACGCAGAAATGGGGTATTCTTCCGCAGATCCCTCCAATAACTGTGGTAGCCGTCTGGCCCAGCGAGATTAAATTTCCTTTCATCGGTAAATACCGCCTGCAAATTAAAAATTAATAGTTTTTGCTACCTTTACCGAGAAAACATTTTTAATCGTTGAATTTTTAACCGAGTAGCTCCTTATCCTCGTTCATGATTACTCGAGTAAATTCCAAAAATGTTGTGGTGCCTTACAAGACATGGAGGGATGAGAAGTAATATATTATAATGTTTCAACGTTTCTCAGTTCAGTATACACATTTTGTGAATTAAACGTTCCGAATGCAAGCATTTTATACTTTCGTGCGTGTGTACATAATATGTGTTAACATACTACTAATATACAGAGTGTCCCAAAAATGTTGTAACACCTTGAAAGAGGTGGTTGGGGAGGTGATTTGAAACAATTTTGTCCTTAGCGAAAATGTTGTCCGAGGCTTCGTTAAAGAGATATTAACAGAAAACCCCGAACAATGAGAGCACGACCATGCCGGTAGAGCGCCCGCAATAGTATAGGCTACGCACTAGTCGGCCGCAGTAGTATAGGCTACGCACTAGTCGGCCGCAGTAGTATAGGCTACGCACTAGGCGGCCGCGCTTTTACGCGAACAAGTGACTCGACATGCATCGAAGGACATTGACTTTAATTTTTGCAATTTCTTATTAAACTTTAAAGAAGAAACAAAGGATAATTCCGTAAACTTTGAAAATGGAACAAATAATACTCGTTAGAGGAGGAATGAATGAATTAGAGGATGAATTGCATATCCCGGCAAAGAATCCGTTTATTTATTAAGAGGGGAGCTCGCTCCAGGACGCTGAAAATAAGGCACTTTTTATGAATTTTTTAAAAACAATGTATTAAACTGATCTCCACGAAACTTACAAGATCTTTTACTGAATATTTAGTGATAACCAATAATTGTTTTCGATACAAAATTATACGTAGAAGCTAAAAAAACGTAAAGTTTCTTATTGCCACGAAAATAAGTGTTAATAATTTATCTAGTATGAATTAATAAAGGATTAACTTTAACACTAATAGAATTTGTTTCCCTTCGTGCGCTTTGTAGACTAGGAAAGTTACTGTCTGCGAAACGTCTCATGATGTTCACTATTCATAATGGTCTTCGGTTCAAATTTCATTTTTCAAGTTCTGTTATTGCCAGATGGAACAATTTCCCAACTTTCACCAAGAGGTTACGGTGCCGCTCTTAACGCATGGATCTGGAATCCGCCTCCAACAGCAGAGCGAAAAAGAGGAAAGGAACAAACCATTCGAGACGCCCGGTTGCTGAATTGGAATTTATTATGCGACCTCTGTTTTCCTCTCGTGTAGACTCGTGTAATTTGATAACATTACGCACAGGAACAGGAGGCAGGGGTCGGATGAATAGTAAAGTAGAAGGATCGTACGTACCCATTACCACAATTCACCGCCATTAGTTATGAAATATTCCTGCTCACGATACCGATGCTTTAGGAATTCATTGTCGACTCGACGAAGACAAATACGGCGAAATAGAATTATCCATCTCTTCCGAAGGAAATTGCTACGGAGTTTATTAGAGTTAATAAAGAATACACGTAGTTGGCGATTGTGCTCGCAAATTCTCGAGATTCGTTATTAAATTTCTACAGTGGATCGTCGATCATTGGAGAAAATCTTAACTGAAAATTCCAAAAATAATCGAGATTCTTAGGATAATCAAGGTAGCCAATCCAAAGAGTGGAGTGGACGGCTTAGCGTCCAACCTAGAGGTAGTATGTAGCGAGCATTCATATAAATTAACTAGAAATTATTTCATACTTTTTAATGCAGTTTTTCTATTTCGTATAAGCAGAATAGTCATCACAGTAACAACCATGAATACACATTTTTCGAAGGAGATCATAGAAGATCACTTGTCTAACGTTTAATTTCGATTATTTCCACTTAAAATAAGTTACGTACATTCTTAAAATACGAATAAAGATATGTACAATATCTCATCAAAAAATTCCTTGCGGCTGTATACAACAATAATACGTAAGTACACCTGAAAATTGCCACTCGGAACTATGTAGAATATCCCTTAATTAGTTCCTCTCGTTCTATGCTCGTTATGAACCGTTCCTATCGATGGGGTCCCTTTGAAACGACATCAGTACCTTGGAAGTTCTCCCGTTACGGTTTTCGTCCTCTCGTTTACGGGAACTTGAGAACTCCATTATCCTCGCGCTTCGCTGCAGGCATTCCCGAAAACCAAGCTACACCATTGACCGAGATCTTGCTGGGAACTGCCTTCCCCACCTCATTCTCCAGTAGAATGCTCTGGTTAAATGGCCTTGAACTCGATTAGATCCCGGAATGCAGGTATTAGAATCTCTTTTTGCACGTCCACTTTCCGCATTCCCCGCCAGTTATATCTGGGTGTACCGCATAATGCGCGCTACAGTTCAACTTTGTAACCGGTAATTAGATCACGTTGGTATTTTCATTAACCGTAATCTTGGTCACAATTGTTGCTTATTACGTTCCCCGGAATGTGACCTTTAATGGAGTTTCTGGCTGAAAGAATTAGACCAGCGTTTCTCAACATTTTTTCACCAAACATCCGCTGTGATAAGATACACAGCTTTGTTATTGAGCCCATTTGGTGACATTTATTTTCTTTGGCTTTTACATATAAACAAATTTCAATGATTAAAATGAATATTTGTAACAGAGTTGAGACGGTTGCGACATCGCCAAAGCTGCCAACGTCAAACCTGACCTAACCACACAAATAACAAGACCCAATCAGAAATAAGTTGAATCGTGTTACGTTTCCATGCCGTGTTGCCAGTTTGAGAACATTTTTATACCTTCGCGTTTGGACGGCAGTCTGTGGATGACGTACTTATCCAACTCTGGCACATAATGTGTTAAATAATAAAATCACGCGCAACATTAACTCCCGGACGCGGTCGTTTCAAGCGCAGTTTGGCGGTTCGTTAATCGCGTCGGGTAACGCGAAGTTACATAGCGGCTGGAAAATTTATAACGCGACGGATCCGACGCTTTAACGCCGATCCGACGCACACGGCAACTTCGTCGAGGCGACGAACAGAGAAAGTTGCGACGCCGTCAACTACAGAGCCGCGGGAAATTCGTCACCGTTGTCGTGCGTAATACTAAACCGACAGATATACTGCATAAGTCACGAAAACGGATTTACATACGGTGTTGCTGTTTTCAACTTCATCAATTGGAATAGCATGGAATAAAGGTCCACGTAGAGCAAGAGACTGGGGTTAAATGGAGCTTTTCAGTTTTTGGTCTTGGGAATTCCAACCTTTAGCGTTTTTGTTACTATAGTACTGCGCAAAAGTTTTAGACCACCATGTAAAACTTTTTTTCTGTTATGTGAGACCATGTCAAGCTGGTGTTACGCTTAAATACATTTATGTTAATGAACGAAATATGATGTATATTGTGGTTTATATACGGGGTAGAACATTTAAATGGATACATCTGAATATCTCCGTTATTTGTGGTTCTATGAAAAGAATATATCTAACAAAGTTACACTGTTTGAAGAAGCACATGTAATGGCGGGATCACTTTTTTCTCAAGGTTATTTTTTAAAGAAATTTCAAACCAATCGAGGTTTTCTTAATAGGAGCATCCCAGTGGACCCTACAGGATTAAACGTTCTTCAAGTACTGTAACTTTTCCTGCCTGGCAAAGATGACGTCGATTGGTTGATTTTCCCATCGTGTTGGCCGACGAAACCCGTGAAAATACGATTTCGTCGAACGAGGCGTGCCGCCCTGTCACCCCACCGTCGAGCAGTCCACGGGCGACGATAAAACGACGAGATGAGCGAGCGCGGACAATTTCGGTTTCGCCTGACGAGAGTGGCAAACGAGGCTGGTAACAGCATCGGTGCCAGCAGCGAGCGTAGAGCCGATCTACGTAGGGTCTGGCGGCAGCTGCAGCGACGCCCGTGACTGCAGTTGCATCGAGGTCGAGCGCGGAGAGGAAAGAGAGCGCTGGCAGGCCGCAGAGGCCGGAGGGGAACGGTTCTTGCATCCGGCGCGGCGGGGTGCTGACGTTGGAGCACCGTGCACGTATTGCAAAATAGAGGCAGAGAACGGCTGATGCAGGCAAGGGTGCGCCCCGATGGAAAAGAGGTAGCTAGGACGATACGCCAGCCGCTCAGCCTGCCACGTGGACCGGACGTTTTAGAGAGCCTCGTTTCAGATTCGTTTACCTTTTTTCTTTCCTTTTCCGGGCTCTTGCACCCCCCGGCGAAAATGGCTGACTACTTCAAATTATTCTCTGAAGCTTGAGTACACTTTTTTAATAAATCGCTCGAAACAAATTCTATCGCTCGGAGCTTCAGCCAGAAATCGTCGCAGTTGCCTAACCTAAATGGAAACCTGGTAGTAATTAAGAACTGGGATTTACATATATATGTAGATAGCTGAACGTTTATTAAACAGCAAGAGATCGTTTCAATGATATTGCTCCTTCGATCTTTAATGATGATCGACTTACGACGAGTTAATTAATTTCAGAGCGGAGTAACTTAAACATTTCAATCGTCTATGGCATTGTTTCTCAACGTGGATGGCAGACATCGCAAAGTGGATGATTATCTGACTTCTGGCTTAGGTATTTGAATAAATTTAATCGACCTACGAATTGTCGATTAATTTTTGGGGCATGTCATTATTTTAGGCATTGTGTTTCAACGTGGACGACAGACATTTTAAAGTGGAAGATCGCAGAAAATGGTTAATTGTCATTCTGATAATCGCCTACAGCGTCTGTTCTTCGCTTACCATACAAAGTGGCGCCGTGTATCGCAAGTTCAACGTCTTCCACTGAAATTTTTGCAGAATGGAAGTTTAAATTCTTGATAAAGCAGCGGAACGACACAATAAGAAACTCCACTGGGTAGAAAAAGAAATTGCCGCCACTTTTCCGTATTTCTTGCATAATTCACGATTTTAGAGTCTCTCGGATGGCGGGAGGGCGGGTGGGGATAGAGGAGGTGTTAATTAAGCCCGCAATCTGTTATCTCGTTACCCGTTTCGAAGCAAAACACAGCTGACGCCGCGACACCCGCTCAACTTTCTGTCTGACATTAAATACATCGTATTCCCCGGACTCGATGCCGCACGGAGAGAGGGGGCAGGGGGAGCACTCGTCGAAATGAATTTAAAACGAAACAAGCCTCGAACGAACCGCATCGGGCGCGGCGCTTTCGACGGATCTCCTTTCGTTAATTAACGCCGCGCTTCGATACGACATTCTTCGCGGAAAGTTTCTCCCAATGTGCCTGGCTCTGTCCCGTTAATTCTCGAGGAAAAGAGGCGTTCGAAACTTCCCGCGGGATTAAATACAGAAACCCTCGTTGGAAACCCGTTCCCGCGAACGACCGTTTTATTCGCGGCCGAAACACTTGAATACGTCCGGGTGAAAAAACTTTTAAGGCTGCAGCCTGGTAGTTTCAGTTAAAAAAAAAAATCGATTCTCTACTTTCTTCTTACAGCCGAAGGAAAATGATTAAAATGCATCGAATTTAACCTTTTGCGGTCGTATGTCTATTCTGAGCCACCACTAACAATCACCCAAAGAACCATACGAACCATCGGATATTGTATTCATTCATATATCACTCTACACTTACTCTATATTTTTAATATTTAAAGTTGAATTCAAGGCATTTTCGATGCCAAAAATTTTTTTTTAATGATTAAAAATGTTAAAACTTTCATTCTAATATTTAATATTTGTCCTCCGCGTGTGCTTTCCTCCCGTAAAGTGTTTAGTTTTAAGTGAAAAATATCACTTGTGTCTAGTGCGTGTCTTTTCGACACGCTCTGACACGAAACGATGGGATCGGGCGACGTAGAGAGCGCAATAATTAATTAACTTTCGTCGCCTAACGGTGCGAAAGTTGGAACACGAACGAGCGCCAGGTACAATGGGAGGCAGACGCGCGGAGCACTTGCATCGGAAAGTTTTATTCGGAGCGTAGGAAATTATTAGTCGCGCGAACGACGCGACGCCTCACGAATTCGAGTGGTATAGCTTTCTGTCGAGATGCGTGGCAATCGCATAATTGCTGCGAAGCTTCATCAAGACTGAGAGAGGTTGGTAGTTCGAGGTGGATCGCAGGAGCGTATAGTGCTCTTCGGATAACAGAATACAATTGGATCCTCGGAACTGGGACCAGAGTTGAGTCCATCTTTTACCTGATGAAGGTTCTGTTTCAGTCCTCCGCGCAGGAAGGACGACCAAGAGCTTCCCGTTTCTTGATTTTTTAATTTATTTACTGTTCAAGCGTATAGAAAAAAATATACACTATTCTTGGCGTGCAAAATGGTGTGGTTAGTGAATAAAGCTGAAAGTTGGACAGTACAAAGTATAAGTGAAGAAAACCAACGAAAAACGATTATAAAATGGGAAATTTTCCTCTATTATTTAAAAAGGGAACAGTATTATTTTTTCTCGGCGTTACTTAAAAAATATATATAGTAGTTTGAATTAAACTCACACGTTGAATGTTTCGTTTATTCAACGATTACATTAAATGTCATCACTTAAGTATTTTATACTCGGAGATATCATCCCTGTTTGCCACGTGCAATGAAGAATCATTAACGAGTCCCCATCGAGACGGATTCAAGAATTTATCGAAGACCGATAATCGTGATAGAAATATGAAAAGACCCGCAAACGTTATATGCGTGTACGCACATCTCCCCCATCGAGTAACCCACGAAGCTCAAAAATCGCAGCGTCAGTGGTTCCATGAGTGGTTGATAAAGCGTCGAAGGGGTTGGCGATAGAACAAGAGGGATGACCACGGCAATAACGTGCGCCATATAATGGAAACCCAATAGGGGAGGGCGAGGATACTATATCATTTATCTTTATCTATTGCGTAGGTATCTATTTGTTTGTGCCTTTGGAAAATCTCAATTTTCGAAACAGTGTGTTCCTTATAAAGAATATGTTTTAAATTAAGCATAATACAGATTCATGACATAATGCACATATGAACAATTATACAGTCGAAGAAGATTGATATATTGCTTGAGTAGAAGTTTTAGATATTCTAAAATTATTAACTGAACAATTAAGCCATGCATCGTAGAAATTATTAAGTGAACAATTAAAGCATGCATCGCGGAACTTAGAATTTCCAGCGAAAATCGTCTCGCAGTCAAAGGGTTAAGAAACGCTATAAATACAGGTGCGTCGTACCGTTTTGTCGCGGAGTGTACGGTCAGAATGGGAAACCAGCAGTCGGGGCAGAAATCAGCCTTTGGGAATATTTTAGCGCCACAGGGCGAATCCCTTGATGACAATTCCAGCAGAACCAATCCTGATGGTCCTTTGCAGCCAGCGCAGCGTCGGGGTTCTTTTTCTGCTGTGTCGCACATTCCACGCACGTGTCTCGCCGGAAGCGAAATTTCCGTATTACGGTTCATTCCTGTTGCCTCGATATCGCTCTCTACCCAGGCTGCTTCTTGCTTTGATCAGCGTTTCTCTGGAGAAGGACATCGTTGTTGTTGGGTCGGTCTTTGTGCGTCTCGGCTTGTGGCGCTTCGTTGGCTGAAAGATTCAGCTATCGACTCTCTATCGACGGCACGTCGCAGCATGGGAGGAGAGACAGGAAGCATCTGAGAACCCAGGACGCGAAATTAATATTAAAATATGCGCGAAGCTCAGGGGTTTTGACGCCACGGAATTCATTAGCGTGTTCTTATCTTGAAGCTGTCACGCCAGCTTCCACCCAGGAAGCAATATCCCGTGTTACGTTCCACCAAGCGGCTTGATATCGTTCAAGTTGACCAGCTCGACGACTCGATCAGCCTTGCTCGATCAAAAGACAGATTTTCAACCCTTTGCGCGGTCCCTTCAGGGATGCAGCGTATAAATTGCTCTTTTGACTCTGCTATCGGAGATTTGGCGTTCATGTTGCGTACCAGTGGAAATAGTGTTTGGGAGGAACATTACGACATGATTTAACCTTCTAATCCTTAATCCTTTGACGAGCAAACATTTTTGGGAAATACACACGGCTTGTGTGCTATGTGCTATGTGCTATTAGCTTTGTTCCATAACATAAACAATATTTTATCTATTCTAATATTATAAAGAGGTAAAGTTTGTTTGTTTGTTTGTTTGTTTGTTTGTTTGTACGTAGGTTGTACGTGCGGATGAAACCGCGGGATGCAGCTAGTACCTTTAGAAACATATATAGAAACGATACATAAAGAATCATTCTGAAACCAATATTCACAGAGGCGATATTGAAGCGATATAAAACCGTTTCAGAACCTATATAATAACGGTTGTGTAGAACTGTAACCGATGTAGACTAGAACTTTTTCTTCTTCTTAATCTGTTTGCGACTTTTCATTAGCACTTTCCTCTTCAGCCCTTACAGGTTCGCCATTGGTTATCCATATCATATTAACTGAAACTTCGATCGAACAAATCTACTCTCGTGCCAGCGTAGAGGCAATCTGCGTTCTCCTTTTAACAAGAATCCCGTCGATTCCTATTCATTTCTGGCTGTGCGCATTTCGTTTACTCAAGAATATTCCTGAAAGACCCAGGCACGTGGCCAAGACGCGAACATTGTCGTTATCGTGGTCGTTCGGGCATATGGCGAGCGTAGAAATCGTGTATCGAGGAATATCGATATTCGAATCAGGTACTCTCCGAAGCCTGCAGCAACCAAATATATATTCCATGCATCGTACACGCTATCAATCTAGTGAGCGCGCCAAGGAACGAGTGTTCTCGGTTGTCTGTTCGCGGTGAATTTCTTCATCCGCCGAATCATCTGATCGTTACTCGTTCCTTTGAACCGGAAACGCCTCGACATAAAATTCTAAGACATTAGGAAGAAGCCCAGGAATTAGTGATTTTAGGAATTAGTGATTTGACACGTTGATCATCAGAGTAGAACTCGTGAAAATGTCGCTGATTTTGGACTTAGGTCTGATTAAGCAACGGTCGATCATACGGTGTAATTCGTGTTTCAGGGCACAAAAGCATAAACCTATTTCATCTATTTTAACCTATTTTATTTAATTTAATTTATACATATGTATATGAATCTAATTAAATTTTATTTAAAGTGGTTACATTATTAAAAACCAGCCTGAAAACCTCTACCACAACATCTTAAAGTAAAATTTGTACTCTTTCTTTAGCCGTAAAAATGTAAAAGATGTAATGTACTGTAAGCGGCCCAAGACTTTTGCACGGTACTGTAGGTACATACGTACAGCGACTCTCGCAACGCACCGGATAGAAAAGTTCTAGGACGTCGACCCGTAATGAAGTTACAAAACAGGCGAGGATAAAAATTGATTATCGAACTCGGTACTGGTCCCTCGTTCGTACAGAAACACCTTTGCCTGGCGGTATTTTTACATCGCCAAACGTAACACGAACTTGATGATCCTGCGACGCCGTATCGTATCGATCCGCAGCGGCGGAGTCACTTTCAAACTTGAAATTGCGTATTATTGGATTCTATCGGCATTGGGGTATACTTCGCGCTGAACTACAATGACAGCGCGTCCAAATGTATCAATTTCAATTTTTATATGGCACGGGGCATTCATGAGATTCGTTTTTCACCTCGTCTGAAACCTCGTCGTGGATTCGAATATTTTTCATTTCGTCCGTTCGTTCGTTCGTTCGTCCATTATTTTTCATTTTATTTTATCTCGGCCTTTAGTCGTCGAACCGTCTCGCCTATCGAACGAAACGCCACCCATGGCGTGCAATTTACGGATCTACCTTCACGTTATTTCAAAACAAAAATTGGTAAGACTCGCAACTCGCAATTGTGGATTTTTTTTAAAAGAAATTGAAATACAATTTTTTCATGGAGTGAAATATTTTTATTTGGTATCGTTTTTTTAATTTTTGTGAGAAATGTTTAACTCTTTAAAGTTCAATAGCGTTGTTCATTAGTTATCAGGTTTTCTAAAAATTCGTAAATTAGTTTATATTCTACAAGCAGTGTTTTCATCATATATATTGAATATTATTCAAAAATACCTAACACAAGAACGTATATTTTTACCATCAAGTCTTTCTTTCATATAAATAATTTATTATTTTATGATTAAATCGAACGCAACGCCAAAGCTAACAAAGGCTTAAATGATGTGAAAATCGTGATGTTATTAATTCAGTGGAATTATGTTATCAAGATAACGCGTTACGCGACGGTGCTTTTGAAGCGAATCGACGAACAGGGAAAACCGAGTGTTCCGTGAATTTATTTTTAATCGCTGCTTTGCATACGCGCCAACGTTTCCGCGGACTGTAATTGTTCAATCGTCAGTCAGCCGTTGCAAAGAATTGTAGTTCCGCACGCGACGGTTAAATCGGCTTTCGTTTCGAGCCGCGTGCCATGGACAATCGGCTTGGACTTTGATGAATGCGAAATCGGGTCTTAAACAATTCGAAGAAAATTGCTCATTCCGGCGACTGCACGGAATAATGTAGCAATCAGCGAAACGGGGTTACATTCTCAACCAAGTTCCTCTAATCCAGTCACGGGATGTTTCGCGTGCGTTTCCGATTCGGACGAGACGTATTTCCGTTAATGGGTTATCGAATCGAAATCGCTTCTTTATTAAAGGAAGGGGGGGAGATTTAAATAAACCGCTGAAAGTAATGCTTTATTCGCAAATTTATTACGAACAAACGGTTCAATGAAATTATTTAAAATTTTGTAAACGTTTGTGTACGTACCTGAAATTATAGAATGATAAAAAACTATAGAAATAACTGCATAATGTTAAAGTATCTTTTACCAAACTTGGATATTGTTAATTTCTTCATTGTATCCGACGTATACATATTCATTCTGAACTTTCCTATCTAAACGATCCCATAGTTCCACTATAAATATGGCGCTCGAAACATTTAATATTATTAAATGTTAAATATACATCTAATATAGAATTTAGCAACAAAAGTTGTATAGTAATAATTTACGGTGTATATTAATTATTCATTGAAAGATAGTAAGTGTCCACGTGTTTATGAACGAGGGTGTCAACCAGTGCATAGTTCGCCAGAGGACAACAAGCTTACACGTGAAAATTGAATGAATATCAACGTAAGGCGGTTCAAAGGGGTTCGTCGAGAAGAGCAACAACGCGCATCAGTCAAAGCGCGTTAGTTTCTAACGCCACGCGATTTCAATTTCGGCAATTAAACGCTTCCTGTGCCTGTGGGGGTTGAACGCGTTATCTACGCGATTATATCCGTTGTCAGCTCCTACGTTCCTACGGTGCAAACCCTCGCAGACCCGTGGAGTTGGTCGTCGAAACGCCACGGTGGAAGCACGCAGTCGCGACGTATCTATCGCCCTCCTGGAACCCTGTTAGAGGTGAGCACAGTTGGCACTACAATCTCATATCCTGCACGGGCGCACTTGTTGGCGTCGTAGAGACTCCGTCGACCAAATGAAACCACAGCCCGCTTCCGGACATATACCAGAGACGGAGGAAAGATCTAGCCAGGTTCCAAGAGCGCAGAGCGTCCTCGGGAACCAACTGGAAATGCGTTGCTGTTTCGAACCGGCTCCAGCGTCGAAACGCTAATTTGGAGAAACACGCTGGGGTGTGAAAATGGCAGAGGAAGAAAAAGGCTGGAGGGACAACGCGTTGCTCGCAAACTAGATTGTCATTACGCGCAGGAGAACCCACCGCAACGTGGTTTGCCGGAAATGGGTAGCCTTGATCGTTATCGATATTTATGAATCGAAACAGCAAGGGGAATTGTGTCAGCTTTTTTGCCGGTAAACCCTCTAGCAATTAAATTATAATTAAATCAAACAGTACACATTACAGTATTACACGGAACTGAACGTTCACATTAAACGGGTGATAACAGCCCTCAAAGTTAAGGGTGAAAAATATATTTTTTGAAATATCTCCGAAATCAAAGGAAATAATTCGAAGCTTCCTTTCCTTAATTGTGTTGTGTGATAAATATAAAAAAAAGTTTCGTTTTATCACTCTCCATGAAGTGATATTTTCTTTAAATTCGATCGTTCGACCGTTGTTTTCTGTTTCTCATTAAGACAACAGCAACAGTATCAGACCATTACGAGATCTCAGGAAAAAGGACTTTTAAATATAAAATTTTTATTTTTGAAACTAAACGTTCTATGAATGAACCGTGACGTTGATATTTTTTTAAATTTCACACCTCTAAGCCTCTTAGAATTTCCAGCAAAGATCGTCCCGCAGTCAAAGGGTTAATCGTGGCGAGCACGTTACCATGCCGTATACACGAAGACGAAACTCCGTCACGTAGTTCCAGAAATTGGTGGAGCTGACTACGCGTCACGTAGAGGACAAGACCCCGCGCCACGAAGGCAGGGTTCACTGCACCGCGGAAAACTCAAACAGAACAGAGACGGAAAGACTTAACTAGAACTGCGGAACTTGGTTGCTTACGGTACTGGCAACGCGATTCGAACGTTCCCGTATACGCGTCCATTTTGTCATTTATGGGTAGGGAAGGGAGACATTTATGTCGAGTCCACGATCTCGACGGGCATGAAGATAGTTAGAGGCACGATGCTATCGGGGGTAGGTGGCCCCCAATCATTTCCCAATTAGTAGTTGATTGCGTACAGTCCACGGTAGAACTCGAATCCACCGCAGATCGGCTCGCTAGGGTTAATTCGGGACCACCCGGAGACGGACTCGATACGCCGGAAGGGGCAGACAGCGAGCATAGATGCGACAGACTGATCGAGATTCGGGACGGAGGTATGAGCAGGGGTTGGTTCACTTGGCGTTAATATCTCACGACGCGAAACGAGCCGGCAGCAATATCGGGGATCGCGCAAATTGCGATCGGCTACGGAGATCTTCGTGTTCCGCTGCACGGAGATTTATAGGATGTCCGTTTTTCATTTGCGACGCTCCGTTCGGTTGTAAAATTAGTCGACGAGCGGACGCATCGAGGATCTCTTGGTTCTTTGACCATCGTTTTCCGTGACAGGAATTTTTTTGTATTTACTATAGATGGTAGAGATAAGGCGAACGAACTCATTTGTAGTTTAAAACTGAAAAATTCTCATTTTTCGACTCTCAACATTGTCGTTTCTCCTTAATAAATTGTAAGTTTACATCGAAAAAAATTGCTTGGTCTATTCAGCATTAGTTGACGTCTTTTTATGGAACAATCTGTATAAAAAGTTTCAGATGAAACGTTCTCAAGTGTCCACCGAAAAAAAACATTCCCGGAAATTCACTGCATTTTGGCCATTTTTAAATATGTTTTAATGCACACATATATACATTACTTTAAATTCGTGTACTGCAAAATTATGCTTTGTGTTGAATTGAAGTATTTACCTAAATTTTGGAGAATAATTCTTGAATTTTGTCTATGACAATAGCACGTACCCCCTTAAATTGATGTATCACAAATGTCATATGCCACCACAATAACATACCAAAATAAAAATACCATCTCAAGTTCGAGAAATCGAATATTTCACCTTAAAATCAACCTGATAGAAAAGTGAACTCCTTACATGCAGTCCTAGTTCAGGGACTGTAATTGCACAACACCCGTTATGTTTTTTCCAAACCCACGCTCTTCAAGGTTCCACGTTTCGTAGCGCGGACCGCGGTCCTCTTGTTCAGGTGTAATTTTACGAAAGTTCAGAGCCGGAGAAATAAAGAAATTCCTTTGAACCGTGGACGCTCAAGGGTAGCTCGGAATACGTAATCGGTATAAATATTTACCATTCGCGATGTATCCGGTGGTCCTCCGCAATTCTTTTTTTCCTTTACGCCTGCGGATAAATGTTTTATGAGGCCGTTAATCAAACGAAAAGATCCAGTCCTTCTACGCTCTCGGCGAGGTCACGAAATTGGAGTGTACCGGAAGTTCACCCCTGTGCTTTCGAATCGTTCAAGGATCAACCGCGCGTTCATCAAAATTTCGAGCGACTCCTGAACGGCCCCAACACATATTCGCCTCGTGTATTCGTAACGAAGCTGTCAACGAGCTACGGTTAAAACAGATTCGCGAAAGAGGGGAATAAAAAGGCGTACAGGGATGCCTCTCGGTATAAACGCGGCATTAACCTTCGTTACGCATGCTTGAGTTTCACTAGAGACGGGGTGAATGGAAGCCTTTAACCCTTTCGTTCCTCAGTTGGCAACACGGACTCTGGGGTATTGAAGGTCATTAAGGGCAAAAATACCTTCGGTACAGAACTATGTTCGTGTTGGGTTAAAATAACTGTATTTATACTCAATAACTTTATAATAATACCTAATAACTAATTCTAGCGAACGTTGTTCCGCCAATACAAGATACTCATATATCGATATTGATAAACACGATTTACTTAAAGTATGACTAATCCTTTGCGGTCGTATGATTAAATATAGGGGTACAGAATTAATTTCTAGAACCATCAAAATATACTAAAAGTTTAAACACAATTCATCACATTGTTTCTTTACACACGTATTTTAAATATACCTCTCTTAAAAATGCTGTTATAGCGTCGTGGCTCCTTGAGGGGTTAAAAAGAGGCAGAGTCTGAATTATCGCCAAAATCCAATCCCACACGGATGCTCATTAGTCTCTGTCTCTTTTAAATGAAAAAGTATTTTCGTTCCGATCTCCGACTCCGATGAGGGACACAACTCGGCTTCTCTGTAGCACTCGCAGGACACCTAGTTAAAATTTAGTTCGAATTCGTTAGAAGAGGCTTAAACTTCTGCCGTCCGGTTAGTTAGTAATTGCACGGTTCTGCGACGCACTGAAGCAAGTTCCGCACTTCGTCGTCTTTCCCGCGATTTACGTGGAAATTGCTAAGGTCTTTCCGGGTTACTTTCGAGAGCGAGGAGAGAACACTCGCCAAATTGCCGCCGCGATTATCCACGAAATTAACTTCAACGTTCTGACACGCGTCTGCTCTCTGTTCCGTGGTTAATTATTTTTTCACAGTTACGGAACTCGCGATCAACTCGCGCGAATAAACAAACTTTTGCATTCCGCGCGATTCTAGTGAATT
Organism: Hylaeus volcanicus; assembly: GCF_026283585.1. Classification (NCBI taxonomy): domain Eukaryota; kingdom Metazoa; phylum Arthropoda; class Insecta; order Hymenoptera; family Colletidae; genus Hylaeus; species Hylaeus volcanicus. The sequence goes on along the minus strand of NC_071983.1, from coordinate 8,172,749 downwards.
CCGCGTCTGCGTTCCCGCGTATGTGACTTCTATCTGACCTAAAAAAAACCACTCAATTCGCAACGCTGCGATGGAGAGCAACGTTACTTCTGTTGGAATATCCTTAACGGAGGACAGTTTTATTTTATTCAAATGTTTATTGCAATTAATCCTTTGCACTCGGATGTTTCCTTTGAGGAATCATTGTGAGTCTAGGAAAGTTTTTAAAAATGCATGCTTCTTTGAGGTCAAATGGCACGAAAAAGGATATTAAAATATGGCATATACGAGATTGTTTTGTTTAAAACGGAATAGCTAGAGATCTCACGAGGAGAAGAAGATATCTTATTATGGATAAAAGTATATAAGGTTTTATTAAGAAAAATTGATTTGTTTAGATTATGCATTAAGTATTCTTAATAACGTAATTTTAAATTATCGTTTTTAGTCATTTTATACGTTCTGCATATGTATTAGGATTCGATAATTTATTACAGCTTAAAAGAACAAATAGAAACCTTATTATATTTCTATTTCTATTCATTTCTAATTCATTTCTATCAAAAATTTGCATTATATCGTTTATTGTCACTCACAAAAATGACAAAGAACAACATTTTCGAATACTTCATTCTCTTTTTGAATAAATTGGTAATTTCTTTAGTTGCAAGAATCCTTTTTACCCTGTTTTAAACGTTTCACCTGTGTTTCACTTTCTATAATAATAATTTCGTTGAACACGTGATTGCATCGTTTGATAATATCAATGCTTATCAGAATATTGGCTAGCATATTTCAGTCGATGATTTCGTGTACGTGTTTTGGTCAGCGTATAAATAGATACGAGCAAGTACTGTGTACTCTCGGTGATGCATCGCTGTGTTCTATTTGGTATTTGATTAACTCGATGTTCTCTGGAGTTGAAGAGCAAATATTAACGTTACATCGAGCTCGTCTTCTTGTCTGCGATTGACTATCATTTCCCACGAAGTAGAGATAGATGTTTCACAATGTACAGACTGGCGTATAACTGATTCTAGATAATTCGAATGGATTAGATCAGTGTTTCTCAACTTCTCTGAATACACATCGCGTTTGCAAGTATTATTTATCTGTATGGGCCACGCTGTGATCGTTATTAACCTAGTAGTACTAAGAAAAGTAGTACTCAATAGTTTACACCAGAAATTTATAAATCATCTTTTCGATGGCATTATTATTCAGGCTATACTGAGAATATTCAGGCAATGATGCTGATAATATTTCAGGATCCTTGTTTTGCACATCATGTGACCCTGATTCGCGCCACTTGAAGAGTACATGGCACAGCTCATTCTATTATACATAGTTATCTGACGGTAGAAACGCAAGATGACACTTCTGCATCGACGTTGCGTGGCGTGCGGAATCATTATGCCGCCAATCACATGACAATAGAGGAAACCTTTCAAGACACTTAACCTCGATACGCCTGACCTATACGCCGAGTAACATGAATCGCTGCGAAATAACAATGCTCTATCAACAGCTTCGCGACATGAATTGTTTCTGATAGATTAGATACTATCTACTATGTGCGTACAATTACATTTTAAGAAAGAATTCTAATACACGTATCCAATATTTAACACATTTTATTTCAATTCTACCAGAAAAGTTTGCTGCAATGAGGAAATAAAGATCGAACCGATGCAGTTTAATTACAAGCAATTTAATAAAATTGATACAAATTAATTGCTAAGAATATAAACTGCATTGAGTTGGTTTTTTTTTTTATATCGTATACATAAATACATTACACATATTTGATGCATCAGGATGTACAAAATACGTTAGGGTCGTTGCGCAGGAATGTGCAAATTTGAGGATACTGCAGTTCTGAGTGACACTTGAAATTTATATTACAATATTTGCAGAGTAAAAGAAATGCCTATTCAGGTCCAATTTTTGTAGGTGTGTTCACACCTAAAGATTTTATGTTGCATAAAGGATCGACAGTCTACTTATAACACGATACGGAATTAATTTTATTTACATTAATTCTGAATTCTTTACAACGTGGTACGGATTAACCTCATTTTATACGGCAGGATCGCCCTAGATATTCTCCGCTCGTCGCGAGCAAACTTCAATTTGTCCGCATGGAGAAATTAATGTCTTTCGAAGACTCTACTCCAGTTCCTTTATTCCTCCATCCCACTACGCAACAAAATTCCCACGCAATAAAGTTCATGACCCCGTATAGTTAATCGCCGGAAGTCCTCCTTTTATCGCCGGTACACAATGAATCGTTCCCGTTCCGGGGATCCTGGTGGCTACCTCTTTCGGGTTACGCCCCGACGCTTCGACCAATGAATTTCCAGCCAACGCGACCGACGACAGGCCGAAAATTAACGTGTTCGAAAGGCGCGCCGTTTCGCCGACGCGACGATCGGAATTCTTCGCCACTCGTTAACGGACATTGTCTCGCGGAATTAGAGGTCGATTTCTCCTTTGTTCGTCCGACGTAGAGGTCCCTTTAATTCCCGAACAATGCTTGCCAGCTGACTGGGAACAATCAAAAAGCTCGAAAAACGAAAAAAAAAAAAAAAGGTGAACAAAAAGACAGATACAGGCATAGAAACAGTCGAGGCTAAATTCGCGGGTTTCACACACTAGGCGTTTTAACCGTTTTAACGAGAACCGAGAGCATCAGGCATCGTTCATCATTGCATGTCATTGTGTGTTGCAGAACCTGGCGACCTAGCCGTCACGACCCATTGTTCCCTCCTGGCCGACAACGAGCGAAGCAACAGCAACGGCACCACCGACAGCACAAATACCGCTGCCAGAGACGCCGACAAAAGCTATTCGTTCCAGTGCATGTCCACATCCGACGGGAGGCATCTGGACGCACGATGATCCTACTCAAAATTATCCGAATACCGTGGAGGCGTCTTTGCGTTCGAGGAATGCCTCGATCAGAAAATCGAACATTCCGCGCTGGAAGTCGGCGTAAACGTAGAAAGGACATGGACACAATAAGTATATCTCGATCGATTAATAGCGTGATTCTAAAGGAAATGCGTCTGACCAGGTGATAGTTCGGGTTAGGGTGACCGAGGGATAAGAAGTATGCCACGACTCGCTCCTACTTCATCTTCCGCGGAACGTGTCGAACAAAAAATGAAAGATTTCGTGCTGAGCGTCGGATTTAATGTTGGAAGGGCCTGGATAACATGGGTATAGCTAGTTCTCGGTCGGATAATAGCGTGATTCTAAAACAAATGCATTTTACCCGGTGATATTTCAGGATCGGAAGACTGTGGGATAATAAGTATGCCACGACTCGCTCCTACCTCGTCCAAACGTGGAGGACTCCTCGATGTTGGAAAAGTCTGGATAACATTAATATACCAGATTCTCGATCGAATAAGAGCGTGATTCTAAAGAAAATGCGTTTGACCAGGTGATAGACCAGATTAGGGAGATTGCGGGATAATAATGTCGTATCGTGCCTCTCATATCCAAGAATATGGAGTCGGACAAGAACACGAATCGTAGGGTGCGGTATTGGTCGTGTAGGAAAAGCGGTCGACTGTGAATCCGAGAATCGTGGGTTCGAATCTTCCGTGCCTTATTTTTCATAGAGACTCCTACCAGAAAAAAAATGAGGGTCCTAGATGAGTTGCAGCAATTATAAAATCAAAAGGAAGTCCCACGAGGTATTAATTATTTATAAATTAATGTAAATTTCGTTGTTTTTCTAATCAAGTTTGAAAAATTTAACAATTATACGAATACTTATTGCTTCAATATTTCTATCGACTTATTGGGTCTTTCTTGTTAATTTCGCAACTCATATTCCAAGAATATGTAGAATATCATTGTTTATAAAAAAAAAAGTCAATAAATTACAATTTCACATAGTTTTCTTTGGAAATTGATGGGCGTACGAATACTTTCTATACCCATTGTAGATGCCTCAAAACCTCCTTATATCACGGTACAGTCTGCACAGACCGGATGAGGGGCCCACGAGGATCTTCGACTCGCCAGTGGACAGGATATTGTATGACGAACGTACACATCTAATCGTATAATACGACTCGAAGGGTATCCGGAGCGTCGAGTGTACCAGGACGGATCGTTCTCGTTCCACTGAAGCACGCAAGGAAGGTCGTTTCAGTTTCCCAAGCGCGGATTCGTTCTGTGTATTTGGCCGAATAGTGAGCCAGGCCAAGATTTTTCCTCGGGACGAAGTTCCACGCCGCGGAGGAAGTCACGGTTGTTACTAGAAGATAAATTAAGGAAGAATACAACGGGAAGGGAACAAACAGAAACGTTGGCGGCGGGGTCGACGGGGGTGGAGAGTTCATGAATGCGGCGTCGGGCACGCACGCGTCCTCGCGTGCTCTCCGCGAATTAGAACGGTCTTGTGTATTTGTATCTGTCTTTCTGACAGGCTGCTTTCCCCGGCTGCGGTAAATCATCGGAATTAGCGCAATTTCTACGTCAAGTGGCTCGGAAGAGTTTCTGTCCTTGCGTTTCTTCGCGGTGGAAGGATTAATGGGCGCGACACGCGCCGCAGAAGAGCGATTCTCGAGGAAAAACGAGAACCGAGAGTGAAAAGCACCGCGACTAAAAGCCGGCTTGGAATTTTCCTAGAAACGGAAACACGGACGAATCGGAGAAATCGCTTGTGGAAATTCTCGTGGACGGGGAAGAAAGTAACCACGGAACAATAAACTTTCACCGGTGCCACGAAACCTAGCCGGCTGAAAAGAACCTCGAGGAACAAAGAGCGAGACACGGAACCTGTCACAGGGGTTCTGCTCGCGGAAGCACGTTCGGTCGCGTGATAACGTGAAATTACCGAATCCCGGGTCACGATTTCTTTTTTCAACGGTTACGCATTGTTACGGAGGATGTGGAGTTTCTATTTCAACGCGCAATTTATTGTTAAATATGGAATCTAGAAGGAAGGATCTGTTGGATTGAAGGCGGAAACGTTCTGAAGCCCAAAACGGAAACGTTTTGATGCTCAAACAATAAACTATTATGAAGGTGGACATACGGTAAAAATTTCATCGAATTCCCATTTAAGGTTCTGAAGTGAAAAAATAAATAGTTGGAAGAGCTGAAAATTTCGAGCAGAGTTTCACTGTTAGCACACAAAGGTGATACATATGGTTGAGGAATCTCAAGAATGTCAACCCTATTGCAACAACACTGGAGATTTTGTAAAAGGTGCACTAAAAAAATAAGATCGTGGAAGAGTTCTCGCATCTACGGAATATATGCAGGTATACTCCAACAGTATTGAATGTTGGAAAACAGAATATCATAGAAGTACCTTCACATCTATGGAATGTGTCAATCAAAATAGCAAATACTCCGAGGGAATATTATCGTTAGCGCACAAGGAGCTCATCCGCATCGATGATATATCCAGGTTCCCATCGAACAGTACGATACCTCGTGTATAATCGGATGACACTCCAAGCTGAGGATCATCCAGGATATTAACTGTGCTGTCGACCTCTTTCACTTTAAACACACACTTACCACATGCAATGAAAACATTCTGGTTTCCTGACGAATGTATCTGAACATCTGAATATCTTGTCGGCACGCGACGCAATCTACGTACACCTGGTCGAACGCATTTATTTGGACAGATAGATGAAAAAAGGGAGCGAGAAGTGGGCATCCCGTTGACTGACGTTCCTCCCCGCTTTGAGACTTCCAATTAAGCGGGTGTTCTGGTTTAAACGCTTTAAAAAACCGATTTATGGAAAATTGTATTCTTAGAGTCTTTAGTATGCTCAAAAATACCTTGCAAAAGGATTTTCGAAATTGGAAAGTTTACGGAATTACAGAATATACTGTTGAACGGAATTTGATTATAAAAAGTGATATTAAATTTGTTGTTTTAAAAAGAAAATGTACGTTCTTCTTTTGCAGTTATTCGTGACTAAAGGCTATAAACATATCCCTTGGGTAGTTGCAATCAATTCAAACTACGAGTCATCTCGTAGTTGATAGTGAATGGGTTAAGTAGCTCTAGTATTACTTAATGTTATGAGGAGGTTTTATTACTATTTCAACAACAAAATCTAGAAATTCGACAATATTCGGTCGTTTATATCAAAACACCCCCTTAACTCGTGTCGTTTTCATGATTGTATGCGAGGAGGATAGGTTAGCGTCTTCAGCTCGAAAGGGTAGCGTCACCGGTTATTATTTTTAATCTGTACGAGCCAACCGCCGGTCGATCCTTCTCTGCTCGTCTATCCGCACCCACGTACATGTACACGGACGCTCACGCGTCCCTTTCAGCCCCTCTATTTGGTACAGCAAAGGGGAGGAGGGTAAACGAGACTAACGCGCTAACGATGCCAACGTTAATTACCGGCCCGGATAGACCGCCTAATCGTCGGGCGAGTGCACGCGCTAATTACGCGGCTGCCTGCTGATCGAGCGAATCGCACGGTTAGCCAGGAATCGCGAAGTCTCGTCGGGATTTCCCGTTTCTTGCGTTCTTGTTCGCGGAGGGGACGTCGATGGCGACCGAGCTAGGAGCGTGTCGTTCCTTTTTTCGACCACGAGGGAACGTCGAAAGGCGGAAGAAGCGATTTATCTAAGAAATTTTGTATTTATCGATGAGAGTGGAGGAAACGAGAGCTACGTTATTTTTCTATGTGATCCACCCAACCCCGCCAACTCGCAACGTACGCTCTGGATTCATTGTAGATGTAATTTCGGACTGCAGACTCGCGCATCTTACGGTTACTCTATACATTTTTCTTTTAACCCATTAAAAAACATTTTATACCTAAAACAAAAACGACAAAGAGCATTTGTATAAGAATGTAAGATGTGGGAAAATATATTTTATGACATGGTGCAATTTGTGAAGATAAACAAGGAAGCCTAAGATTGCAACTTGAAAGATAGAAACCATCGATGCATATCTATAACTGTCTCACACATTATCACATATTAGAATAGTATAAAATTTTGATTTTTGACATAAATATGTTCCTCAATGTCTAAAGCGATGTCTTATATGAGCTCGAGTATCATTACAATAAATTCCATGTTTTATAAGTTGCATTATGTAATACGACGTGATTCCTGTTTACACACATTCTGTAACGAAATGGCTTCGAGTGCAAAGGGTTGATCACCCCAATTTTAGGAAAAGGGATATCAAAATTTTGTAATTTTATCAGAAACTTATACGGAACACGCAGATGAATTTTTTCAATTTAAATCAAAATGCAATGGAGGAAGCAGTGTTTCAAATAGAAGTTGGAATAATCTTTTATTCTTGATAGGAGTCAACGTCAGCGTTAAAAAAACAGTATTTTGTATACAACTCAACGAGTACGCAAAGTTTTCTGTAAAGACTCGATATTAAAACTCTGCAGTCCGATTTTTCTGCGCGATCCCTCGAACAGCGATACCAACTTATCGCTGCTCGATACTGCACTTGTTGATTACAAGGATTTGGAAATGTAAAACTAACACGTTTCCTTTCTTGCAAAGTATAGAAAAATCTATAGGTAGCATTGGAACACTTTTCGATATGATAAACAGGTATATTTTGAATAAATCATCAGACATTACCTGTGCCTAGGAGGCAGAGATGGACAAAATTCTTCATAAAAACTTCTCTAGTATATAACTACGAATAACGAATCAAAATGAAAGGAATTTTAAGCAAATCGTTGAATAAAAGTAACTCAAGTCACTTTCATTCGACTAATTTAAATTTATTCGACGAATAAAGGTACGTTTATTATTTGACAAACTTTTTTTTTCATGAAAACACCTTTCGATTGTCTCTCGCGATAATTGCTTTTTACTAAGACGTTCACGGATCTGCGAATCGGAAGTGCAGAAGATCGAGAGAACGATTCTTGCCAATTTTGTACGAAAGACTCCAGTGTTCTGGTCAGATAACGTGTCGGATAAGGAATGCGATGCCAGTCGAGAATACGATGCCAAAGGAAGAGCTACCGACAGCGACGCCGCCACGCAGAGCCCGCTCAAAGAGCACGATCCTACAGCAGAGATGGGCAAAATCTTTATTTAAATATAAATTTCCAGTATTTCGAATAAAAGATGACACATTTTTATCTATTATTTGTTGAATACAGGTAACTCGGGTTATTCGACCCCACCGAATAACGGATGAAGATTAAGTATCTTTATTTAGTTGTTTTGTACAGATGATGTCCATCTCTGTCCTACCGCATAGATTTAGATTTATTTAAAAATGAAAATCGAAAAAAAGGAATAACATTTAAATTGTAACATTTAGAAGGTTTCCTACATAGCGGACACGTGGCAATAACCATGTGTATGAAGTCTAATTGCTTAAGGACACACAAGACAAACACACAACACTCACATATACATATATACATACGTACATACATACGCATAGATACACACGTGATACCAATTTGCAGCGATATTCGATATATAAATATATATGTAATTTTGTAAATACACTGGTATACTTGCCGAAAAATATTGTGTTTCATTTAATAACAATTTACTACTCAACAATCATTAATTAAATTACTAGAGACACGCAAGAACTAATGTGTTTTTTAAGACTCATTAAATAATTCATTTGTACAATCCCCTGTAGATTTTTATAAACTGAATTTGACGTTATGAACATGAAATACTTAAGTAACGAAATATTTCATGTAAAATGAAGTAGGTTGGAAGTAACTCTTAAGTCATTTATTTTAATCGATTACAATGTAACAATGCAGTTTTAGTGTGTTTGTTTGTTATTCTATAACGAGGAATGCTATGGAATACTTTACATTAATTTCATATCATCGTTAAATAGTCATAAATATATTCCTAACCATTACATATTTTCTTCTTAGTTATTATTAAGATACAGTTTAATATCCGTTGCAAATTAAAGACAATACATTTATTACTTTTCAAATATTACAGCTTGTATAGTTTTTCACTTGTTCAAACGACTCTCTTTATTTTTATTTTTTGAACTAAACGTCGGATAAATAAACTGTAAATATAAAAAATTTCGTCTTGTCGACGAGGGACAAGGATTAAAGAACATATTTTAAATTTCCTTGGAATATGATGATGCACTAATTTCAATTACGCATTTCTCCTATAATCTCACGTACTGCATATTTATTTAGATTACACGATGAGCCTGCATATATTTTCTTTCGTGAGATAATAAATTCGTAACGATAACATGAAGTATTCGTATGTCTTCTCTTCAAAATAAATAAATTTTGGCAACGAGAGAACGGCAGTAATTAGGTTTACAAAGGTTTAATAATTTTCCAATTCCTTTCTGCCTGTCTGGACCGTCGCGCGCGAGAACGTTTCTGGCGATAGAAAACGAGGGCGTCGTGCATTCGACGAAGAGGACGAAGATGGGGAAAATGAGCATGTGTAACACAGGGTAGAACAATAGGGGCCATCGAGAGTGACTGCGGACAGAGACAAGCAAACGGCGACGCGATTCGACGAGAGTTTGTTTCATGAATATTTCAACGACCAGCGTCGTCTGGTAAACAGCGGACGCTGTGGAATTATGTTTCCAGGGTGTTTGCGACGTCCCCTCCGCGGAAGAACGCTGCGAGGGCCGATTCTCGTCTTCTGCAGACCACGTTCAGGAGTGGCATACTAATTGGCTATGTACCACCGAAATCCCACTCAACGAAATCATGCTTTTTCACCCTCGATTTCGGCCTTCTCATGTTGGAGCCTTTCATCGATCATCCTGCCCTTCGTTCCACCATATTTCACCCCTTTTTAGCTACATTTTTCTTTTCGTCTACGATCCGTTACACTGCGGAACGTTGTACCACAAAATCTGGCTGAAATTAGAGGAATTTTCAGAATAAAAACGCTGTTTCGAGATAAAACGTGTTTAAAGTTTCCGTTATGCTAATGCGCGCCTCAACTTCTGGAACTAAAACCTGCCCTTAAACTTTCGTTATCGATTTCTAATTAAGGGCGTATGATTTTCGTATATACAGGGCGAAGCAGCTAAACTGTTATGGAGCGATAATGCCTAAACTATCGTGGATACAAAAAAATCTTACAGGAAAAAGTTAGAAGGTTCGAGAGGATCTATACTTGTAGCAATATTTAAGAAACTTTAAAACTTTGTTTCTTATCATGTCCTGTAACTTTATTTCTGTCCGCAATTTTTTTAAATGCAACCATGAGATTTTGTTTACACATTATGAAAATTGACGTTGAGACATGGTCATTCAAGGTTATGCATGGATAGATTTAACTTTGAATGGCTATGTATGTAATAAGGCTATATCTATAAATAAATCTCTAAAGGTATGTATTTTTTTCTGTTTATTTTTTCTTGGATTTTTCAATATTTTCGGGTTTGCTCGATAATGCGAGCGATTTTGCTTCCCAAAGTCAAAAAGTGTATTTTTAGGATTTTTGATCTGCCCCACGGTCTGCTCGATCGAATGTTTATTTAGTTATAACTGAAAAACTGCTCGACATTTTTCGATAAAATTCTTTAGATATACAGACACTTTTCCAATTTACAAGATAGACTGTTTTATATCAGGCTTTGCGTCACTTTTTTTCAAATTCATTTCATTTATTCGAAATGATATTCAAGTTATTTCTTACTTTTAACCTGTATTATACGAGATGAACTCGAAATTTCGTTACAGTATTTACAGATGTCATTTATACCTTGAATTAGGAAAGTATCTTTTAATTAACTTGAGATCTAGAATTAATTCCTTTTAATCATTCTAGTTAACCAGAAGTTAAATAATTCATGTTACAACTTACAATGAATGTGTCTATATGAAACTACTTTTAAGATCTAGTTTAATGAAAGTTTCCTTCTAATTTCAAGGTATAAATTAAATAGTGTAAATTCTTTACTTATTTATTTATGTATTGCCTATATTGCATTTGTAATTAAACACGATGTTTCGAAATGAATGGAGGAGGAAAATTGAATCAGAGGCATCTTATCGATAGCATTTGACCTCCTTTCGCATAATGTAAGCACAGGTCTGCACTCGTAATATCAGTTTATCGGATCTCCGAGCAAAGTGCATTCAGTCATTGATACGGCGTGTCGACGCTCGCGTGGCTGTCAATGGACGTCAACTTCGAACATTTGTTGCAAAGTAATGATTTCACCCGTTAAGTAGATCAATTTTAAGGCTGCCGATTTTTCTAATATTCTTATCTCCAAGAAACTATATAACGGAAAATTTGAAGAATATGGATAAATGTACACCCATCTATGCTTATTGTGTTTTGTACCGAAAACCACCAGACCTAACTCAAACTGACCACGTACCTAACAGGTTACGAATATTTTCGCTTAGTTTCTCGACAATTCATTTAACGTACATCAAGTTTAAGATACATTGCCTTTACAGATTAATGTTGTATGCTTCTCCTGAAGATTTAATGAACAATGTACATATTCCAGTATTCGAATAATGTACCCGAAAAATATGAATCAGAGAGATGCTCGAATATGCGAACACAGAGAAATTCGACAAGCAATCTCAGCTCAAGTCTGAAATCGTAAGAAGACATCGACACTTTCCCCTTTCGCCCCGTGCAGACGACTCGCAATATTACATTTTGAAGTATAATAGAACGTCGTGGCGCGTCTCGACGCCGCGCGCCGTAACAACTCGTTCTCCTTCACGATTTCACCATTGTATCGCGCAACCGATTTCGATCGTGATTCTGTATCTTAAAGCGAGGGTAGTAGCCTAGATTACACATGTGTATTAAATCTAAGCGACCAAGCGAAACGGCTTTTTCGTCTGGCAGTGAATGGGTTAAATAAGTACCGTAAAAGTGCTTACTCGAGTTGACGTCGAAATTAGGTTCACTTATCGTGCCAGTAGAATTCGACAAGCATCTCCTCCCTCCCCCGTCCATCCTTAATCTGAAATCTGAAGGAAGCATCGACGCTGGCCTTCCTCGTCCCGCGCGATCGACTCGCGATATTACATTTTGAAGTATAATGGAACGCCATAGCGCGTTTCGACGCGGTAACGACGCCTCGCGAAAAGGCCCATGCATTTTCTTCGTGAAAAGTGCAATTTCTATTCCGGCCGGTGCACGCGCGCGGCGCAGGGAAGCTTTATTGCGAGTGGAATCGCAGAGCGAGCGGTTACGGGCGGCCTCGATCGAGCGCGAACGGAAATTCCTCTGGAGAGGATTTTAAGAGCGTCGGTGGGGGTGGGTATGCTCGACGGTGGTTCAGCGCGTTCCCTTCCACGCGGGGGAGCGTCAATAATGACGGCGCAGTGCAAAATCGCACGTCGTCGACCGGAGCGAGGGGGAATGCGCCACCTGTTACACCCTGGCTCGCCAGACTCTTCAATCCCAGCACGGAATGGGTGGTGTGAACAAGCATAAAGTCGAAAGTTCGGGTTCCTTCGGCGCTCGTAGTCTCTGGCGCGGTAGTAGTCTGAGGTCACCAGCGAGCGCTGTTTCTAGGGGTGGTAATATTTTCGACCGCCAACTTTCCAGACTACCCTTTTATCGGTACCTGGAGATCCCTTGCGCAAATGTGATCGTCCCGTTCTACTCGCGGAGAGTCGACGATTCTGGTTTCTCTCAGGTGTTTTCTGAATTGGGCTAACGCAGAAGTTAATAGCGGCAAAACCTCCTAATGATATTTGTTGTTAAACAGTAGTTTGGCACGTGTATTCGCGAGCGAGTTAAGGGAATAAAGTTCAGGCAAAAAAGAAAGGCACATCAGGTTCAGTGGAATGTACAGGCACACATACGCGCTGTATGGTTCAGTAATAAAGCCATAACAGTAAGGCGTTAAATACAAATTGTACTTTAGAACAGTATTTTAACCAGGAACTTCTAAGCAGAGCTGTGCAGTAATGATTACTTTTGTATTTATTACAATTTGGAATAATTACTTTGAAATTAGAAAATAAAATCATCAAATGCTGTATTCAATGACTGTAAGGCAATCTCTTCAGGGATTGCAAGACCGTAGTTTGATAGTCATCGTTATACAGGATAGAGAAAGCTCTTAGGTACGTGCAACTGTTGACCAAGATGGAAAAGCAAATATTAATCGAATTATATAGCTAGAAAATTATACACCACTCCAACACAACGAGAAACTAGACGTCGAAATTTATCGATCCGTTGCTAAAGATACAAGGACGAAGCGTCCCTTGGGAAATCCCACTGGAAGATATTCAATTTAATGCTCGTGCTTCGTTTCGCGTTACGGGGGAAAACAATGCGCGTCATTGTAATGGATAGGTATCCTTGTCCGTTCGCTGTCTCGGTCAGCTTCTAAACTCCGGAGACCGTGGTCAGAGTCGAAGATTTTAATGTACCTAAAAATCAAAGGGAGTAAACTAAAGAACGAGTCTGACAACATGGGCGTTTAATCCAAAAACGTTGAGCAACACTGAAGTAATAAATAAATAAATTGTACAGTATTTACTGAATGCAAAGAAGCGATAGAAAATAAAACGAAAGCTTGGAATGAAAACGCAAAAATATCTATAATATGTTCTCTGAAATTCTCCAGTTCGAGAAAAAATGTCACCAACACTGCGAAATCCCGAAATATATCAAAATTGTTTCCCCAGGGAGCTGGGATGATATTTTGTCAGGAAATCTAAAGAATTCGTGAGATCTTGTGCTCGAGCAAAATCACTAGTTGACACGAATTCCTGTCACCGGATGTACCGTCTTGTCTCACAGGCACGCATTTATTTCAGTTTCGATGAGAGAAGAAAGCCGACTTATAGCAAGCAGCTATAAATAATATTCTTGAGTGATATTCGCGACGTGAAAGGAATTGATCGTCTTGCTCATAAATTATGTTCTCGCGACAGTAATACGCCAGAAATTTAATCCTTTCGAATTCTTATTTTTGGAATTTCAATAAAACTGTATTTGCTAGATGATTCTGAAATAGAGCTACCATTTGATCAGAGTTCGAAAATAAGTTAATGTTTCATATGTTTCAAAAGTGAGTTACGAAATCCTGACCAATGGCTAATTGTAACGTTTCTTCAACAATTTTAAGGTAATTTACCTTAATAACCAGTTAATAATAATGTAAAGTATAGTCGATGTTGGTATCAAAAGTGTTTTCTGCAACGACTTGATTAAAGTATACGCGAATTATCAACTTCGTTAGGCTCTTTCGATAACGTCCTGTGTATTTTAGCCTAAAGCCACCAAACTGCTCCAACAATGAGCATGGAAAGTCCGAGCATCGATTTTACATTTTAGTGCATCGCACTTTCGAATATTTCGCAACTTTTATCGAGCACCGATGCGCTCTACACGCTCGATCGGCGTTTGACCACTCTCTCCGGTGACCACTCAAATGCGTTCCGCCTCCGCTCCGGTGGAATTGTGCAACCGAAAACCACAATATGGTAACAGAACTTTTCACATCGACAAAAAGGAAGAAAAATCCGAGGTCAAATCGAGTCGATGCTTTACGCCCAACAATTTAGCAGATACATTTCAATTTTTCGCGTGCTTCTGTCGCGGTGGTATATAAACTGGTATACATAGGGTGTCTCTAATTTTAGTGTCGAAACTTTGGGAGCATGTAAGACATCGATAAACTAAGAAAAAGTGCATTAGACATTTGCTCGTTTTTGTTCCGTTTTAGAAAAAAATCGTGAAAAGAAACAAAAAAGTTTTCGTCTTTCCTCTCGTTTATTTACACTTACATATTCTGTTATCACTTATTTAATGCGGACACTGTTCAAAATGATGACCTCTCGCTGCAATGCATGCATTACATCTACTAAATAGTTACCGCTGGAGTTGCAGCTTGACATTGCTTTCGAGATATTCGCCGTATTGCAGCCACGATTCGGCTTCTCAGTTATTCTCTCGTGTTGATTGGTATCAACTAAGTTTTCTACTTCAAAATTCCAAACAAATGTAAACACTTGATCTTATTCTGTAAATTTTGTTTGATTGGTACATTGTAGTAGAAAATTTAGTTGTAACACCTTGAAAGGAGTGGTTCGGGAGGTGATTTGAAACAACTTTTACCTTAGCGAAAATGTTGTCCGAGGCTTCGTTAAGGAGATATTAACAGAAACCCCGATCAATCACAGCGCGAGTATGCCGGTGAAACGCCCGCAGTAGTATAGGTCGCCCTGTATACTCTTTTTGTATCATTCTAGCAGTAAAAGTACGACATTACTTTCCTCGGCACTCCAATATAATACTGCCCTTAGTTTCAACCTGTTTTTTCGAAAGTGTCAGCTACTGGTACAATAGTCAAGAAGTGGACGCCTTTGTTATAAATAAATCGAGAATCGTTTCGCGATTCAAACGGTCCCAAGAAAGAAAATCCCTCTATCTTTTCCCTATATTCGAGTCTTATTTGGTTTTGCTTTATCGCCGTTTCGAGACGCGCCACAGATTCGGGAGGAACGTTACGATATTCGATATTTCCCAGCAGGAAACTTTTCCATCGAGTGGCGCGTTGCCTCGCTGTGCTCAGGAAAAGCGTTCGAACGAGCAATCCTTTGACGTGCAGAGATATTTTTCGTGCTATTCTCGGAAAGGTAAACGCCCGTCGAGCACCTCGATGCAGTCGTTCGCATTCGTGCCGTGCTGCTTGGGGATAAAACGACACAGATGACGAGTGAATCGCACTCGCGTTAATACAAGAAAGGGATCATCTTTTTATGACACGCAGCGACGGATTAGGATTTTGTAGACTCCTGGGATGTTGCTACAGCTACTGTGACGCCTCTCGTAAAATTTTCAGGAGAAGAAAGTAAATTTGACAAAATTAACTTATTGGATTTATATGGGGCGCTTTCTCAATTAATAAAGGAAAAATGAATTTAATTTTCGCGATGGAAAGAACAGTTAGAAAACTATGAACTTATTTTTAGTAACCAGAAGAGCTTTTATTCGTTACCAAAAAGTACTGTTTCTATTTCTGTGGGAAGAATATAATTTTGTTATGTAATGAGAGCAAAATAAATGTCTGATAAAAAAAACGGAAGTTACTAATGACTCAACCTAAATATATTGCGAAAAAGAAATAGTGAAAACAACATTCTCGAATAAGTCAGAAGATAAAAACTCAATCATCTTTCCTAACGATTTTGTTACATACCTTTGACACCGTTCTCCCCTTCTGTCCGAATATCGATACGAGTCTCTGCAACTGCAACGCTTGAAAAGTCATCCGAGTTCTGACTAGATTCCCTTCTTCTTTGCTTTCGAGTACTTGTTACTCGTTTGATCGCGAAGCTTTGCCAGTTCGAGTGGAACGATAATAATGTCAGAGTTCCACGATAAACAATCTTCCTTTGTTCCCCAGGGTGCTTGAACAACAGTTCCTCAGGTACTTCGTGAAACGCTTTAGGACCTTGACAGCTCGGAGTAGCAATTACTTCGCGGAGTTACTGAATGTGGGTTGAGTGAGCATTTAACCGCGAGCTCACAGCCAAAACAATTCTCGTGGTCTTGAGGGTGCGTTCTACAACGCGGTGACCGAGTTACTCTCAAAGAATCTTGCGCGAAGGAGCCACGGTTGTTCCCAGTCTTTCGTTTAAATTACCTTGCTCTATAATTGACCCAATTAAGTCATTTGTCCTTCAAACAAACTCATTGGTAATGCTATTGTCGAGCTCGTTCAATTCTTAGAATTATGCTGGAAGGAATGTTATGCAAGAATGAAACTATTGGATCGTCCTACAAGTTCATACCACTTATTCTTCTGCTACTCAAATTAATATATGAAACATACCAATAATTGTTATAAAAAAAGGTAATCTCGCTTATTTTACAATGTCTTCCCACCTTTCTGACACAGTCATTATATCGTTACGATAATATTTCTGTAGTTTTCTTATAAAATATTGACACGGTCTGCAGCACGAACTTATGGGATGGTCTAATAATCGTAAAATGAACTTCTTATTTGAACGCCATGTTAGACGTCCATCTGTAACGTGAACTTCTCTAAAGTCTGCGTCGGTAGGTCTTGTCGGAAGCTTTCACGCTTTGCTTCTGATCTTACGTTAGCTCGTACCAAACTATACCTGGGAGCCATTGTCTGAAACGTGTTAAAGCGTATATATTACGTTTTGCACGTGAAATATCCGATATCATGAAAGGATGAAGTTTCTCACGGTTTAATGAATGAAAACTGCTGTTAAGTAGAATTTATCATGCATCGAAGATCGCTATTTTTGGCGAATATACTTGCCATGAAGAAATAGTATTATTTTGTGTTAGTTGTTACAATTTGCTACCTAAATTGCAATTTTGACGAACGTTAAAATATATTTCGACATTTTAGGAAGTCAACATGTTATCTCTATAATTAAAATATCATTTAAAAGTGGTCTTTTGCCTGGAGAATATTGAAAATTATTTATCGAATACCTATTTTAAGTTTGTTCGCGAAGAAAATATATGTATAAATTAATACATAAATTCAAAACTCCAATTATTCCAATATTTGGGCGATAACAGTTTGTAAATTCATAGTAGTAAGGAATACAAATACGATTTAAAAATAAAGGGTAATGCAAATCAATTCAATAAAGTACGAATGGAATGGAATATATTCGATATTTAATTTTAAATGAAAGTACACATGATTACAGTTAATCGAGAAGGATCATGTTTACGTGTTTTAAAAGCTTCTTTTCGTAAACCCTTCGTATTATAATACGTCGATTTCATTTCGAAAAAATGTTTCGTGTAAAATATTCAAAAAAATGAAAATATTTCATTTTGTACTTCAGGGTATCGCACTAAAAATACCGCCATTTTTATACTATACAGTTTTCAAAAAAACAAGAGACGTAAAGAATACATTCATAAATAAAGAACCTTTTTTATATTCAAATTTCAATAAATGGAGGACAGAAATCGCTATAGATAGGGCTGCCATTTTGAATAAAAATCGACTCTCGGATAGAGATAAATATTTTTGTATTCTACAAACAATGCATATTCATGAATGCAAACTTTTCGGCCATGTTGTTCCACGACAACTTATTCCGAAAGAATATTAACCATTTCATTTTGCCAACCTTGTAAAATCTCTTAATTCGTAGGAAAACCTAATGATGGGAATTAATATGAGTCGATATTATCGATGCCAACACGTGACTTGTAATCTGGCATCAAATGCATTGAATTTTATAATTGCTTGCGTTCTACTGAGTTTGCGTTTATACGACTTCCTGCTAAATAATTGAAATACAGAGCGTTACCATGTTACTTGGACTCGTAATTAACGCATATTCATGAAAAGTTACGTTAATTGAAAACGTACAAATGTGTTACTCAAAACCGATCTATTCGCGTTTAATTGTTACACGCAGGTCTTTAATTGTATTGATTAAACGCGTCCAACAATTATTTAGATTTAATTAATGTAAACATGTGTTACTGATATTTAAACCGTGGAACATTTTTAATTCTTATTCGAACCTGAATATTGACTAATTGACACGATTACACTTCGATATAATATAATTATTAAATACAGTACACGTACAGTACAGTACAGTACACGAGCACGTTAGTTACCGTTCAGTTCATCTCGATCAGCAGTTACCAGCGCCCTTCGTTCGGTGATTAATTATGTAAATTCAACGGCACAATTGGGACCGTGGCCGGCGATGAAACGCACGGGTAATGTAAAAATTAATAAAAATCCATCCCCGTACCAGGCAGGATGACGTCGCCGGTTTCACGATCGATCGCGAACACTGGTTGAAACTGCTTCTACAGGGTTCCACCACGCGACTCAAACTCAACCTCCTGGGCCTGCTGTGTATATGTCACGGGGTGTCTTCGCCATTTCCATGCGCCATTTCAATTTCGTTGGTTTCGTGCGACGAAATTTCGGAGACGTCGATCGCGTGCTGGGCACGCTAGTCTCGTGCTTGGCCGATCAGGGGAGGCGTAATCATGAGGAAGACTTAGTGACGATTGATCAACAATTTTCAAAAAAACGAACGTAGAACTGAGTTAGTTTCAAGATTCAGTCCGCCACAAGAATATTCAGACACTGATATAAGAGGTTTATCCCAAAAGTATTCGACCTGAAGATATACACTACGCAACGATTGTTTACCTCGCGAGGAACATCACCAATTATTCGCTCATATTGATGAAACTTGATATACAGTGGTTCTAGATCGATGGTCTCGACTCGGTAATAAAAATCTCTTCGGGCGTTCTTTCGTCGTTTCAGTCTTTATTATCACGTTGGTGGCATGCGAATTTGCATTATCGAGTTTCACCATGGACGAATTTCTAACTGGGTATCGATTATTCTTTAAAACGCTTACCGCGGCATGGAAGCAGCAAGCCAGACAGCTGTTTCCTTAGTAACCAGTAATTTCGTAGATCCTCGCCGCGCATCGCTGCCGCTTATTGGAAAATTAACGATTTTATTCTGTCTCCCTGTAATTATCTTCCTATAACTCGTACCTGATCACCCGTTTAACGTTACAATTTTACATAGCTCAAAATCCAATCACCATTATTAATTGTAAATTCCTACTTATGTTTTGAATTACAATTTTTAAGGATACGTAGTTAAGAGAACATTTTGCAATTTTTTTATAATTTCTGGTGTTAAGTTTGTATTGGAACGAAACCTCGTGGAAAAAATAAAATTAATATTTGACAGATTAAAAATCTAGTGAGGGCGCGGGGAAGTCTGGGTAATTTCCTGGACAAGAAAGCTCGCGCGACGAAGGCATTAACCGAGCCTGAGCAGCCCTACCAGCGACGAATACCAAACTCGTCCCCGCAAAACTTGCCCTCCGACCATTCTCCGGAATACTGCGTGCTGCGACCATAAAACGTAATGGCCAGCAAAAATACGACCCTAATACAGCCACACACGGAGAACATTAAACACTGCGTCCAGCCATTTTGGACAGATAGACCGTGTATCCTTCCGCGAAAGCGATCGAGACTCGTGATCGAGGGTGGGATTCGTATACTGTAAGTATATGAGTATAGAGCACATAGTCAGAAGGAAGATATGTTGATGGATGATATTATAAGTAGACAGTAGATGTTCATGCAAATTATCATACGTTCATGAAATCTATGTTATGCGTCATTTAAATATGTTGCAAATACGTAAAACATAATCCCTGCAAAATTTGAGCTCTTAATTTTACCATTAGCATGAGTCCCAAGTTTTCGAAAATTTTAAATAGTTGTTGTATCTCAGCAAATATAGAAAATGTGTGGGATCAACGTAACAGCCGGGTGCATGAAGGTGGCAAACAATAAGCAGTAATACTAATAAATTAAAAGGACAAATTGTACATGCATAGACACAACACGACTTATATAAAAACATTATGAGAAAGTCTACCCATTACTAACATTTTATAAAGCGCGATAGTGTATTTAATTATACCTACATATTTTCTTTAGTTTAAAAGATAGTGTCTTATAATTTTGTAATTATATTTATATTTATATGTTTATAATAATATTTGTTGGGTCTTACAATTCCAAATCGAATTATATTATTTTTGTTTAAATCGAAACTTTATTATAGATAATATTCATATAGTTCATGAAAATGTGATCTAAAAATAAGTTCTGCTTTGCATATAACGTTGTTAAGTATAAACACATTATTATCCCCCTATTCTATTATTCTCAGGCTATCTCATAGTTTTGTCCACCAGTGTATACTCGATAAATTTCCCAGAATCGCCGAGCAGTTGTCCTTTTATCGTTTCTCGAGGCTCTCTGGTGGCCTCGCAAAGTTGTATTTTATTCTACGCAAGGACAAACGACATAACTCTCAAGTTCAGGGCCGTAAGTCTCGTCTCTAAACCGGGCTGACGAGAGGGCTGCGTCAGATAATCCAGCGGCTGCCGAACGAGTTCCCCGAGTCCGAGTTCTCGTGCGTTCAATCTCAACGACACATTTATCGTGCAACAGAATGGGACGATAAAGAGGACTACACTGTCTTACAAACGAGGAGTCGGGAAGTCTACTAAAAGACTATGGCTCCGAGATTCAGCATGGTGATAGACTACCTCCCGCTGATATTGTGGGTGCTTAGAATCCACTGACGACCGTATAGTTTAACCCTTTGCACTCGACACCTTTCTTTTCGAGGCAAAGTAGCAATTCGAGATTATTTTGCAAATATCAGACGAGATTTTCGACTGTAGTTTAAGGGTGGTGGCCCGATTAGGAAGACAATATTAAGTGTTTGTGCTATTCTAAATACCAAGATAAGCAGCATTCAGAAAATACATCATGTATTTGATTTTAAACATATTGTTTTGTTGGTACAAATTGTTGCTAGTGACGAATTATTTTTTATGCTACGAACTAGAATAAGTAATTTGACGTGATTAGTAATCACTGATTACTAAATGATTATTACATGACTAGGTACTTTCTTAATGGTATGGACTATTAGGTCTTTCGTCTTTAAAGGATGGTTTGTTTATTACAAATGTTTATACAGATAGTGTTTGACGTGAAATGTTTACCGGCCTCTGTATCACTATTCGTTTCAAATGTTTGCATGATATTTTTTGACGAAGATAAATTTTCCAACAGAGCTGTCACAAACAAGCTTTCCGTGCGTTTTCAGTATATTTACAAAAAAAAAACCTGATTTTAATGCAGTATTGATACAATCGTATTGCATCGACGGAAATGCATCGAAGCGAATGACACGTATTTCAATTAAAAATTCATGTCCCGTTCAGTATTACATTTATTTGCAGTTGAAATGTAAAATCGGGAAGGACTTATTCATCGATCTGATATTTTACCACCGTGGTAATAAGGGTAAAGCTTGTTTTTTTTTTTAATCGCTTCGTGTTCCCTGTTTGCTCTCAATTTACTTTTCAAATATACGGAAGTTGCTGAAGTAGTCACTTGAACTCATAATACCACGATACTTAAATTAGCTAATTTCGTTAGTGACTAATTCTATAAAAAAGAGACTACAAAAATATAAAAAATAATAACAAAAAAATGAAAGGGATAGACTAAAGTAGAGCTTTCGAACTGAACGTTTATGAACTAAACTGTTGGATGATGACTTTGACGATAATTATGAATGGCGATCATTTTTGATTTGGCTGAAATTTTTGTATATTATAATACCCTATTAAATATCTTCTTTGCTCATCGTTCACGCCACTGTTTCAATATCTATCGTACAAAAATAATCGATGAAAAAAATACAAATAAGTTGTTTTAGCATTGCTTAATGTTATAAGAAAGTCTTGTTTCGATATTCCTTATCATTTCGACAACAAAAGTTCTAAAAACTTAGTTATTTCTCAATCATTCAATCCAGAACACCCGCTTAAGTTTTAAGCACTTAAAAAAAGGGACAACTCTAACCTCCAGAGTGGGTTCTAACCTTCTAACTGGCCTGCGACGTGCAATACCGTAACGCGAAATTAGACATGCCACTATTCCTTTCAGATTTCGACATCCCAATTGTCTGCACGCGAATTCTTTCCGTTATTTTCAGACGCGAGATCTACCCGCGAGATGATTGCCAGTTGTTACGAGCACATCTGGTCCGAGAAAGTGATAATGTGGTCCTTTGATCTACGGGCGACATGACTGGTAACTGGTCGCTATTTCCAGCTAAAATCCTATCTCATGGTCACGTAACAGCGTCCGAGAGTTTGCTCCAACAGAGACAGTTAATTTCACGCTGATTAGGATGGGGACCCAAGACAGGTAAGGGGAGGGTTGGAGTTTTGAGGGTAACTGTACGCGAAACGGATACGTGTTCGTCCGTGAAATGACCATTAGGTCCATCTGGCCAATAGATCCACGCAGAATTCCGTAACAGCGGGTTAGATAGACAGCAAGCTAAGCATGTAACACATGCGCGTACCAAGTGCACATGTGCGTTCGTCTCTAGCATATAAATTGAGGAGGGTTGTTCGATTGCCGTTGGTTTCTCGTCGAAGAAGCGTGGCCGTTTGATACTTTCGCTCGCGTTAGAATCCCGGGGCAAAAATGGAATGTGGGACGTGGAACAGGACGATTCGGTTTCCCAAGCTGGCATCGTACGTGCACGGACCAGATCCGCGGGCACATGAATTACTACGTCAGCCAACGGGCATGTCGTGTTCATTCGGAAAATATGAAGGGCCTGGTTCGAACACGCGAACACGCAGCTAGGAAAATACGTTTAAAGGGAAAAATGGCAATGTCCGACAGTGGTGTCTCGGAAATTTCCAACCGAGGTAACGAAGGTACGCTCGCACAAAGATCCTTGCCACTCTGGATACTATCTTCTGATTAAATGCGCGCGTTGGTCAATGGAAATAAGATTACACTTATTTTTTTACACTTACAAGGAACGCTTTAGAAGTATCCGCTTTCGATTTTTTTGAAATTTTGCACGCTTAAAGAACATCGAGAAATATTCGACATATTATTACATATACATTCGATAATATTATCAACTCATAACATTGACAACGATATTTTTTAAAATATCAAATACTTCTATTTTTATTTTTCTAATCTGATATGTATTTCTCAAAATATCCCCAATTTTCAACCATTTTTTACCCATTTTGATTTTTGTCGATTTCAGCATCATCTCTAAACCAAAATGCAAAACTTCGTAGGTCAAATTGAGACAGACGCGAATTACTTACTTTTATTCTGGGGAATCCAAATCTCCAATAAAAAATGGGGATTCTCATTTAAGTTTTTTATCTTTCTCCACCCCCGAGGGAGTGGAGGTGGGGGTCGAGTTTGTTATAATTGGATGTCCCCCATCAAGACGAACAACTTTACAACTCCGATGCATAATTCTCGATTTATTTCAATGTCTTTAGATGAATCGTCCACGCTGTATATTACTATTTTATAAATTGTAAGAGATACCTTTAATTAATAACTCTTTCGATGAGTTTTTTGTCAGGTTTTTAGATAAACTCGAACAATACAATCATAACACGTAAAGGGAGCTTCATAAGTCAAATTCTTCATCGTGGAACCTAACTAATTAGAGTAAACAAAGACAATCGCTAATTCCCGGAAACACCCGAAAAACGCACATTATACAATACATTGCACACGCATTAAGCATAACTTACAAAATATTGTTTATCTATTTGTGAACTAATAAAAACTTTGACTGTTTGCGTTATGAATACACTTCAGCTGTTAGATGTGATACCGTTGCTCTTGGTATAAATGAATTTTAAAATAATTCCATGAATTATTTTTGTAAATTCGCGTCTGTCTAATACAAATTGTAAGTGTTCGTTATATTTTGTTTGTGAGGTGAATCTAAAGACTAAATCCGATGCTAAAAGTGTCATGCCGTGAAATTCCTGGATTTCGACCAGAGGGTTATCGATCCAAATGGCAGCAATGATCGGAAGCAAAAGGTGCACGTAAACGTCGAAATTAGTGCGAATGGGGACCCAGGGCCGAAGTTTCACCGTTCTCCACCCTCGAGGTACGTGACGTCCAGGTCTTCAGCGTGTGGCAAGCCGCGAACAAGTTATCCCGGGGTTGTTCTCTTTAATCTTTATTGCTACTATCTTGAATTCCGAATCGATCATCAAGGTTTACCCCGAAGCCCACGGGACAATCAGCGGATGGGAAGGTTTTACGAGGTACTTTTCCAAGTTCGTTAGACGTTCCAGTTCCACGTTGCATCCGCTTCCATGGACCGTTTCACCTTTCGACCTTACTCTTGGAACGCTAGACAACGGCGCGCGAGCGCTATGCTTCCTGGATACCGAGGAGGTTGAGGGATGGGGCGAGACGCGCTTAAATCCGACGACACTTTCAATGCTGATTCCTTTCATCCCCTTAAAAGGCAAAGTTACGATCCGACTGTCGGTGCTTCGGATTGACTTCACAGCGGGGACCCTGTCACGATCCAGCCTTCCGATCTTGTCTTGCTGCGCGTTGCCTCGTCAAATTCCCTCGCTGATAAGATCGTATAAAAGAGTATTCTCGGGCGACAGTAAATCGTGACATCTAGATCTAAATTAAAAGTTAAGGTATCGCGACTGAATATAGGGACCGAATTCCAAAAGTAACGATGCCACTTGGTTTTATAACTGTGATTGTTGTTCGAGTTCGCCCAAACTGTATCCGATGGGAACGAGATGTTACAAAACAATAATACACAATACGCATAATATAATGTAACACAGGGTGTACAACATGATCCAACGTAATACAGCATGATACAACATAATACTGTACAACAGAACGTAACACAGGTTGATACAACATGATACTGATTAAAATAAACTGAATTAAAAATTGATTTTTTATATCGTTCAACGTATAGTTGACTGCAGTAAGAAATACATAGATTTATTCTAGATAGATGTAGATTTTTATATCATGTATAATTCTCGAAAATGAGTGTATTTTTAAATCGTTACTATCCCTCTTTAATAAAATCGCTTATCATATTCATGTAACGAAATATTCAATGAAGAAAACCAATAATTTCGTTCGATGAAAGCAGATTCGTTAACGTTTCAACTAAATTCCTGAACATAACGGAACAGCGAACAGAAGCTACCCTTGGGGCATATCGTGCCTTCGCCGAAGTAATATCGCGATATATTATACGACTGTCAGTAACAAGATGGTCGAACGTCAGCAAGGATATCACGTGGGTGCGACCGCGTACGCTGGATTTGGATCGTGTTACCATCAAGGGATTAAGCTACGAAGTTGGATTGCTGAGGATCCGAGAGGGATAACGGAAGCGGAGATGAGGGGAATACCGAATGAAAAGGACGCCGTCGGGCGTAACGAAAAGAGGAAGAAGGAGGGTAAATCCACCTAGGGGATTCCGGTTGCCTATTCGAGCTGATGAACGAAGCGACGCGCGAACTTAAATGGCAGTTGAGAAATATAATTTCCTCAGCTGTCAAACGTGTAAGCCGGAACTGTGCCAGGGGATCTGCACGTTTCATTCAACGTACAACAAGCGTCGCCAGCTTCAACGTCCTCCAGCAGTCCTCACCTCGCGTCTCGTTTCCGTCTTCGTCCCTTCGCGACCCTTCCCGTCAAAAGCCACCCTTCTCAACCATTTTACACCCAGTGAAAAATAGGCCATTCTGCTTAGTTCTTTCTTTCCTTATTTTATTAGGTATTTTGGAAACAAATTAATGCAAAATGTCTCGGTAACGTCCAAGCACTGTTTTTTCTTTGAAATTTAATTATTTGACGAGCTACCTGGATCGCACTGATTTATTTTTGGAAATGATACCAGACCATCGCAAAGTGCGCTACATTGACAAATCATATTAATAAACCATTCATTCTTGAATTGGAATGCAACAAGTGTTCACTTTGAATCGTCGTTAATCACGACGGAATATTCCGAGGTCGAAGTCGGACCGAGTTCAGTGAAATAAGACTACGCATGGTCAGACGCTTCGCTGTGATTACTTAATTGTAAGACTGAGACTATTCCAAGGGTATTAATCGACTGTCTTAAAAGTATCTAGCAAGCAATTTTTTTCGAACAGGGGTAAATCAGAATTTATTTGTCACGAAATTACAATTTAAAAACTAGCAAAAAACATTTTCTTTAGCAACATATCAAGATTATCCTGATTTTTTTAAACGGAACTAAAACACATAGCGAACGTGAAAATAAATACAGTTATTCGTAACTTGTGTAGACTATAAATTAATTTAAACTAACTATGCATTTCTTAAATATGTATATAACTATACTTCTAATAAGTTGCACTGGAAGTTAATTTACATCTGTCCTATATGATACCACTAACAGTAGAAACTAAACTATACGTATGGTTCGTAAGTATAGGTCTACCGCTGTATAGGTACAATCTTACCACAATTCTCGCAGTAAACTTGACACGCTTCGTGAGGTTGGAATTTCGCGTTGAAGTATGTGGCTGCTATATATGCACCCAGTGGCGACAATATAGTGCAAGATTGTAAAGTTCAAAATCACTCGGTTATTACACATCGTGTCTTTTATTCCTTTCTTATTTATTAAGGTATCGCTACTATTACTAATACTAGAGAGTAAATTGCAACCATTGCCTTCCCATTCATCATTTTTGCGCTTCCTAACGTCGCTAAGTGAAACAAAAATGGAGGAACAGGTCCGAAAGTAGCCATCCGTAGGCGACCGCGTCGTTACTCATATTAGAAACGACCGCGCTAGCGCAGGTACACGTTGGGTCTCTGACATCGTCCGGGCGCGTTGATTCAAATTTAAATTGCATAATTAGATCGTCGCGGTTAACGTCTCGTGTGGAGCTTAAAACCTGCTCGTTTCGTACGTGCTGCGATTCGTTAACCAGGTACCAGATCGTGCACCAGGAGCTGGCTAATTATCACACCACTCGTTCCCGCTACGGAGTTATGAATGATACATGCGTACTCGCTAATGACCATTTCCCAAGAATTTCCCCTCCGTTTTTATTGAAACGTCCCTGGAAATCGAGGCAAATTAGCACGTAGAGATAATTGCGCGCAAGTGACAAGGAAATGTAAACTGCTCGAAAATTTCAAAAACGTTTAGGCGAACCTGGGAATTTTTTAAATTCATGTAAAGAAAATGCATTTCTTTAATATGATGTATAAAGAGTGAAATTTAATATTCACCTCTTTTTACATAATCACAGTAGAGATTACAGTAAGACTCCCATATCCGAACTAATAGGGAAACAAAAGTGGTCGGATAGGGGAATTTTCGGATAATAGAACTTCCGTATATTAGGGTATTCGGGTAATGCAAGTACGGATACGGGAGTCTCTACTGTATTCCAAAAAACGTGTAACGGATAATCTCAAAGCAGAGCTCCTAAGCTGGCAGGCGAAGCATCGACTCTGAGACCCGCTCGATTCCCCCTGATTTCATAAGGGTCGACTGCCATCAGTGCGAATAGCGTTTGTATTTATCGATGTTACTTTCCGGTTAGTCTGTCTGAAAAAGCCAGACAACCGAGCGAAGCCGCGATTCCGTTTCATGAATGCCGTTGCACTCGCTCGATTTTACGAGCGTCTCCATTTTTATGATGTACTTTAGAAAAGCTATGACTGCCATCCGCTTTCAGGCGATACCTGCCCGCGACTAAGATGCGTGCGAGTAATAACCGTTTCCCGCTTCGTCACTATTTTACGCTATCTTCCTGAACGGGCTATGCGAATACTGTTTAGACTACGACGGTTCGACATTAGGTATCCGCAATGGAAAATTTTGTAGTTTGAGAAAGTTTTGTATGCTATCGAGAGGTTACATCGTTTTGTGTAAACGAATCTTCAGTCTATTACAAGAATTTTTATGGTAATTAGACAGAGAAGGTTGCTCAACACCGATTTCGATGATTTTGAAATATGTTTTCAAATTCATTATTCTGAATAACTTTTTTCTATACACGTTACCGCCGGCTATTTTTATAAACAATAAACGGGAGATAGGTACTATTACAGTACTATTTACAGTCTTTACCAATTTTGTACCCAGAACGTAAAGAATTAATTCCTTAATTAGACACTTATTACTTTCAACCTCGTCAGAAATACTTGGAACGCCCTGTACATACATTGAGTATGACAAAGCGTAAACGGGTACGTGAGGATTCGCTGTGGGGCCTTCAATGGACAAATATTTCCCCAGTGTATCCGATCAAGTGTCGTGCAGCGAACCGGTGAAAGGAAATTAAACAGGACCAGTATTAAAAACGCGTCGATCAATCTGATCGCGTGTCGTGCCGCAACGTTCCAAGCTGGATGAACAATCAGACTGACGGAACCGCAGGATGACGTGGAATATTTCTATTGATTCTCGAACAAACAAACACATACACGCGCGACGTATCCTCCCATCGACAAACTACGTGTCTGTGCGATACTATATTTTTTAACCATGTATCCCGATACCTCTGAATCAGGCATAGGTTAGACTACATGCATTATAACGTTATACGGTATACAATTAAACACCGAGATAGACTTTGTCGAAACAGCAGTTTTCAATTATTTAAATAATTTATGAAAAATCTGTGCGACTAATTCGGTATTGCACTGTTTGCGAAACGACACAGTAGTCCACTGATAAGAATGCATATAAAGTAGGGCGTACGTAATTCTAAAGGTTTCTCACAATTAGTGTAGACAAGTTTATGACAATCCGATGAATCAGAATCGTGACAATTTGATAGGAGTTTAACGAGCATCGTACAGAATTTAGAATAAACACAAGCTGCTTTTGGCTTGCACGTTGACTACCGAATACTGAGCATTCGAGATTCTAAGTATCTTTTGGACGAAGGAACGACGGCAATGAGGAGGGAAAATGTTTCGGGGTTTCCATTGTAATATGTTGTTCAATGACAGAAAGCTAAGAGGATGTAGTAAGGATACTAGAGAATATTTACTTCAAACTGGAAACTATTGCGTTCTCCACGAGTTCGTAGATTCGTAGCCTTGAACCGAACTCCAATTCCTTAAATAGACCTTTTGTTTTAATACCGAATCCCTGAACGTCTCAGAGAGAGAATCTGCTACAAATGCTTCGTCGACATATCTAGCGAGAGTGCATCAGAATTAAACGCAATCACCTTTCTTCTTCTCTTATTTCCCAATCTCTCTGGCTCTGAAGTTCTGTTAGCTATCGAGAAGAACGTGCAATTAATTAATTATTTAAAATTAAAGTGATGCACTCTAACATAGCAATCTAACGAAATTATCTTGTAAAAGTCGCATATATTTATTAGTATTACTTTAAATTTTGTTAGCGTTTGGTAGACTTTTGTCGCCACGGTACTGTCAATTAGGAGATAGGGCATCGGGGTAACGAATAAGCGCTATAATTGCAACATGAGGAGCCAGCTGTTAGTAGAGGACATTCCGTTCGAATAACGAATGGGAGAGTGTTCGTATTCGGCAGGCACTACTGTAAATCACTCGCCGAAGCAATTCGCGCGAAAAACAGCGGCGGCCGCCGGAAGCGGAACCCTGGCTGACTTATTAGGCGAAACTTGAAAATCGCGAAGTTACCGTAGGCACGTCGCGGTGCAGCTTACGTGGGACGACTTTGCGAGACGTCGACGACGTTGTCGTCGGCGTTGAACGTTATGTAAAGTTGGCTGATTTATGCGCGACAGAGTTGGCCCACAAGGCAACACGAAGGATTCCGTCGTAAGTTTAAACGCTTCTGTCGCGGCGCCCCTCATCGAACGAATAGTTCCAGGTGAAGTTTAGGGTAGTGTTATAGTCACGTGCACCTGTAGTCGTGCCACGCGAGAGGGGATTTCGAACCGTGATTAATGCGTCCGAGCCGCACGAATCTCTCCCGTGGATTCCGCTACGAGAAAAATCGTATTCCTGGCATTACGGCTGAGAGTTTGGTAATCGACGAGGACTGATCGTGACATTTTTCTTTGGCTGTGTTGCAAACTGTGGAATGGACAAACGATTCCCAAGGATCCTCGGCGGAGGAATCGATCATTCCTGTGCCTGTCGAGAACTATAAAATATAAAAGATGGCCTCGTATGGTCTTGAAGTATCGTGAAAGAGCTATAAACAACCTTAATTGTATAGAGCGAGTCTAGTAGTCGGTGACAAGTGGCAATATGGTCATTAGACATGAGAAATTGAATACAAAATGTAGGATAAAATACTTTGACATTAGGCGTTGTTGTCGTGAAAAACGACTTTGAGTATTGGTTGAGTGGGTATACGTGCGTATAATTGGATTGGCTTGACGGGTTTCAATGTAGATTGAAACGTAGTATCACGTGATACTATTGTAAAATTTGAACGATTAAAAATGGAAAATATATGTGTTAAATTAGAGTATAGTTTTATAGTATTATGGAGTAGAACCTCGATTAATGCAGGATATCGGGACGTAAACATTTTCCTTTCCAAAAAAAAAACGCTTTCACCAACGCCGAGGAAAATAATGTTTTACATCTGGTGCGCGAACGTATGGCGGACGTCCTCGATCGTTTGCCTGTTTGTGCTTGCGGAACGGTCATACAACGTGTGGAA
Organism: Hylaeus volcanicus; assembly: GCF_026283585.1. Lineage (NCBI taxonomy): Eukaryota > Metazoa > Arthropoda > Insecta > Hymenoptera > Colletidae > Hylaeus > Hylaeus volcanicus. The sequence continues at coordinate 8,141,701 of NC_071983.1, read as the reverse complement.
TGAAATTAAAGCCAGTCGCACTGATTTATTTTTGGAAATGATACACAAACCATCGCAAAATGCACTGTATTGGGATGTTATATTAATAAACCATTCATTCATGAATTTAAATGCGACAAGTATTCACTTTGAATTGCCGTTAATTACGAGGGAATATTCTGAGGTCGAAGTCGGACGGAGTTCAGTGAAATAAGACTACGCATGGTCAGACGCGTCGCTGTGACTACGGCTCGGACTATTCGAGGTGTACAATTCGACTGGCTTAAAATTTTTCGAATATTAAGAATAAACTTAAAATATCTAAGTGTTCGAATATCATTATTCGAATAATACTGATCGAATATTATTATCCGAGTGTTATTATTCGAATATCAGTATTATATGGACACACTCAAATTTTATTTATTAACATATTTGGACTCTAGATTTTTGTTTTGTACCTGAAAAGAATCATAAGTAAGACGATGGAGACGTCCACACAGTTTCAAATTCTAAATATTTGTACGCAAATAAATTGCTTCGGATGTTTCTATCGGCAATGAATTACACATACGCTAACAAAATATTTACCCGCAAACATCGACTTGATACTTCGTTTATATCGCGAGTGATCGTATAAAGACTACGTTTGCGTAACATCAGCTCACGACGCTCAATTTCTGCCAGATTTAAAGCGTTATTAACGTCGTTCCTGGTAGCTAATATTTATCTTTATAACCGTCCACACTCAGGGGATTCGTAACCTTCCCTTTTTCTTGGTTATTTTAGCTTCAAGTGGACCCTGAGCTAATACGTATTAATGGGAAAATTATACGAGAGTTATCTCGTACACTGATGCATGGTTGCGGGTCTCCGAATCGCCGTGTTGAAACGAGAACACGGAATCGGTGAACATGACCATAATTTCTTACTTTTCAACCTATGAAGGAGAAAAGTGTTGTAACAAATATAAATTTCAAGAATCATTTTTGTATTGGAGAACGTGTTCTAGGACTCTACGATTATGGTTTGGCTATTAACAATTGCTAATGACAATTTATAGTTAAGTTTTATGTTCTCACTGCAAGATGTAATTGAAGATTGAGAAAAATCAGTAAATAGATAATAATAGTTAACTCTTGTAGTTTTTTTAACATATCAGTTATTTATAGTCTCAAGAAGATTTTTCTTAATAAATCTCAAGGAAATTAAATTTTTCATAAAAAAAGTTGTGAAAACATATTCTTTATCTTCTTTAATCCAGGAAAAATGAAATGAAATCTTAATTTTGTAATTTTTAGTTGTTCTGCATTCATCAGCAATCTACTTTCTTTATAATTTTGTTAACCATTTTTTCTTGTAATTTTTGCTTTTCCTGTCGAATATTTTACCTTGATTATCAAGTCTTTCTTCCTGTGATCAGTATTTTTTATTTTTAATTAGTTTATATTAACTGGATTGACGTAATTTGTCTCGATGAATTTTCTTTCTGTTTAAGCTATGTCTGAGTAACTTTTATTCATTTTGTGTTTTAGCGTTTTTATTGCACAGATATGCAAGAATATTCATTTTATATTTCCTCTCTGCAGTTGGAAGATTGCAAATATATAATACGGCGCCACCAACACCGAGAACATCTACTATTCAAAGTTTCTTCTTTACCCTCTTCTTTGAACTCGTTCGTGAAGAATAAAATACATTAATTGTATCACTCTAAAGTACAAGTAAAACAGTATATTGCTATACTTTGATATTTTTCTTTTCTTTATTATTCAAACATTTCATATTTTTATTTGAAAGATCCCAAACGCTCAACGTAGCGCACCTAACTCTTAGAAAATATTCCTTTCGAGATCTCCTACTTATGCTCTTCTTTGAACTCGTTCCAGAATTAAATACATTCAATTCGCATCTACCTACACTCATCGATACAACAAAATCTCCACTTCAAATTATTATGTTTTTGAAATCCTTTTGGTCTAAGGAACAACGCGGAGATTAAGTTTTCGTCTGGGCAATTTTTACATCCACACACCCTTTCCCGCGATGAAAGTCGGTCGAGCAGTAAATCACATAGATATGATTTTTTTTTCAACCGCCGCGGAAGAGGCGAGAAAGTCCCTGCTTACTCAGCGTTGTTAGCAGCACGCTAGTCGAGTCTGCGGGTTTCCCTAAAAACAGAATAGCTTATCCTACAAAAATCAAGACAAAAGATTTGTTTAATGGGTAGAAAAGGAAGTCACGGTTTTTCTTCCAGACAAAGTGATTTTTAAATCAGAAGTTCAACCGAAGAAATACGTGGAGTGTACAAAAATTTACTCGACTGACATCCTGTCTGTCAATTTCAACTGAGTTACCGTTTTATTTACATTAGTTTTGCATTTTGTAATCTTCATTTCATTTTGGTATCACTCGATATCGTTTGTAACTTCTGCAATTTTGTAAATTTCACTTGATATCTTTTGAAATAATTTCCAGAATGCAATCCTGGTTTTCTTTCGCACGTTTCGCAAAAAAAGTCGATTTCTCTACTTCCTCCAGGTATTTCTCTGTTTGAGCAAACTGCACATTCCTTATGTTTTTCTTCGGGAGATACAAAAATAAAATGAGGTTTTCCATCTAAACGATCGTTTTACCACTTGTTTCAGGCAGAATGTTTTTTACAGACTGCGTAGTTTCTTTTGTAAACAATTATCTGACGATTTTTCCCTGAATGTTTTGATTTTTCGAAAAACAGAAAACAAGTATTGTACAGTTGATCCAAATAGAAAAATACCTGGAGGAAGAAGAGAAACCAACCTTTCTGGGGAAACGTGCGAAAGAAAACCAGGATTGGCATCCTGGAAATTGTTTCAAGAAATATCATACACTTGAAAATGACAAAGTGTAACAGTAGTGCGAGTAAAACTGGTATTTAAGTGAATTTGTTTCTTTCTTTATTCATTTAAATTGCCTTATTTTTTAGTTAAGGTAAATTTCAAGTTAAACACTTAAAAGCTCTGGGAGCTACTGGTAACAAAATTGAAATATAATATAATTCAGAGTGCAAAGGTTTAAGAACGTTACAGTGTTGTTTCCTCTTAAACGAAGGCATATAGCATCGCGCTGCGTGGGTAACGCTGGTTCCACGCTTTCACGCGTATGTAAAACGTTTCACGTGGCGCATCGAGCCGCGCAGCCGAGGATAGTCGTTCGACGAAATGAATAACATTAAATTTAACGCTGCCAATTTGACGAGGTGCACGCACCGACGAATCCTGGCGCGCGAGCACGCGCGCCGGCGTTTCCGCATGCATCGACGAGCCCTACAGAATCCAGCGGCGCACATGGAAACCTCAGAGACGTGCATCGAACGACGCATAAAGCACGGCCGTGCAAACACGTAGGTATCATTTGAGGGGACATTCGATGCGATGCATAATATATGGACTGCGGCATGACGCCATCGTAATTGATTGTAGCGTCCTGCGGTTTGGCACCCGCTGGTCGGAAGTGTTCGCAATTACTACAATGGAATCGCGCAAAGTTAATGGTAAAATATTCATTTCCGGCACGGCAATTCGTCCGCGGGCTGCTCACTCTAACCCGCGAATCCATTTTAGCTTGCGGCGTCTCGTGGCTGCGCGTCGAAAATCGTCTATCGGAAACGGGTCACTGGCGCGGTTGGTTCCTTCAATTTTGATAGATCGATCACTCGCAAGCTATTTAATCGATTGTGTTTGACGGCTATATCCGTCATGGAGAAATCGCAGTATTTTATGCGATGACGACTATATCCCTCATGCGTAAGATTTAGTTGCCATTTGCCACTTAAATTGTAATTGTTTCGACGATTTTTGTGATCGCCAGTTATTATATTTTCATAAAAAAAAGTTCATCTTCATTTCAAAATGATACAAGTAAAATCGTCACTGGATCTCCGCCAATCACGATTGGGATTCAGTGGCACCGATCGACGTTCACTGTGAGCACTGGGCATTAGGGGAGAAATTAGGACGAGTATAAATAACTATATATCCGACATTGTACGCAGCAATAAATAAGAGAAAATTCGATGTCGTTGAGATCGGCAAATAAAAAGACATATTTCATAGAGCGTCGATGCTTCGACTGTAATCCCTGCGAGCACGAGTGGGTAATGGGCATGCGTAGCGCACAACGCCGAAGCCGCGGGGCATCGTCGTAAAGCTGTTTAAAATTTAAACTCAGCTTCGATTCAGTGTCAACCAATTACCAGCAGCGAATTGACGTTAATCCAGAAGCTTAATGCGTCGATCAATTTTCAAGTTTGTAGCTACGAGACCAGATTCCTCTAGGGCTGACAAATTCGACGACGTGAATGCGTGTTTCATTGGTGTTTGCCGCGGGCAAATGAATGTTTTTTGGACGTTTGCGAACAACGACACGTAACATTCATTCCAATTTATGTGAAACTGCCTGAAACGACCAGGATGCTGCTGGCATTTGTTTTAAAAATGGCAGCATTTAATTCATAGTTACAATTTTATATTTGGGAATTTCGAAACTTCACTTGCATTCCTTTCTTTTCGTGATCTGTGTAGTTGACAAACTTCTAAAAAATGATTGTTTTTATCTTAATTGGTTATTGTTTTATTTAATTTTAACTTCGATCGTTCTTATCGAAAATCTCCATAGATTCCATAGAATCTCCATAGAATCTCCAATCATTTAGATTCAACTTTAGTATCATAAATGACACCGGAGGATACATTTCGAATTAGTATATCACCTCAGGTTATAAATATCGTGATATTTTAGAAAAAGAGGATGCGCTAATACTTTTTGGAGCCACTGTATGCTATTTCATACGAATTGACCTATTTCGAGCATATATTTGTAACGTAGATTTAGAATTAGTACGAAAAATACTGATGAGCTAAGAAAAATAAATTCAGTTTATTCTCGCTCCCAAGTTCCGACTATTAAAGGCGTGAAAATTTGATACGATCTAATCTAATACCGTGAAAGTTCAACAGTAATGTTGCCAATTTGTTTGCAACTGATGACGTAATCTCGAGGAAGGCACAGGTGTTACGGGAACAGTTGAAAAGGTGATTTCTCGAGGGTGGATCGAGCTGGTAGGTTTGGTAAAAAATTACACCCCGTCCTCTGCAGGCCACCGTTGGGAAATTGATTACACTTAAGACATCGAGGCTTCGACGCGAACCAATGTTGTAGCGGCGAACTACCATGGACGCGTCAAATTTCCGAGGTTATTAATCAAAGGTACGTCAGGAAAAACGCTTGGCATCGACTCTCGTTATTGTTCGATACTTCACAAATTACAGTGGCTGGTTGGGGTCTCAATGTCGCGTTCGTCCAATATTCGAGTTGGAAATTGCGTTTAAAGCACGTGGTAACGTTGCTGTAGAGTTATCCGTGTTATTAGTTTAAAATGTATCAAATTTTCTCTTTTTTAATATTCCCAACACGCATGACAGTATCTCTCTACCTGCAATCAAATTTTGTTGGAAAATGTAGTAACATCAATGGATATACAGTATAAGTTATTATAATACCTTTCATAAATCAATAATGAAAACATAAATCAAAACAAAGGCAACCATACACATATACTTACACGCACAAGGTTCGTGAAATATTTGTGAAGTTTTAATAACATCAATATCTCACACATAGAAACTAGTTAATGGAGTTTCACGATTTTCCGATAAATCATTAATGAAACGTAAATCAAAACAAAGGGATTCATGCATACATACATACACACACTACGTTTATAGGATATTTGCAAAGATTTATTAAAATCAATGTTTCACACATAGAAAATATTAAATGAAGATTTCACTAGAGTATTTGCTACGATGTGGATGTTTATACATTTGTAACAAATGAAAATATGGGGAAATCTATGAGAATATGCAAGACCCAATAAAAAAAAAACATATATAAAGTCAATGGATATGATTGATTGCAACGGTAAAATGATTATGAATGTTCCTCGACTGGCTTGCATCGAGGAATTGATATCGATACGATCGATTTATACTTGTGAATCATGGTACTATTGGGACACATGTTTTTACGCGGTCCTGGTAAGCAAGTCTCTTGGGGTAGGCACGTTATTGACGGTTATGGTTCATGATGTTTATTTATTATTATTACAGTTGGACGGGAAAATTACCAGACGTTTCACTAAAATGACGAGTCGTTAACTTATAATAACTATTAATAGCACTGTGCTAAAAATTGAAAGAATATCCTGAATAAAGAGATACATACTGATACATAGATATATACATACTGTATATAGATGGACTAGTGAGTGTTGGCAGTAAACATCTCTTGCAGTATGAATATTTTTCCATGAATCTTCGACATGCACATCTGGATGCTATATAATCATTCTTCAATTTATAATTATCTATTATTACAATATTGTTATTTTTCAGCTATGTGATTGTATAAAGTGCAATAGTCGTTATTCTAAACTACGCACCAGTATTAATAAACAATCTTAAACTTGAACTATTCTTTACTTTCGATGAGTGCTGCCACTCCACACAATTTTCGAACATTTGTCTTCCTTATAAAAACACATTCCATCTCACGAATCAACATCTCCATCGTAAATAAGATTTCGAGCACATAATAATCTCCATCAATAGTATCAACAATATGCTCTCCCTCGCGTGACCCCTTTCAGTCTCCAATAATATCGAGCATCCCCGAAATGGCTCCTGATTTCGAAAGGAAACGTTTCGTTCTCCCTACACCCCTCGCATCAGCGACTACTCAGGACCAGCCCCTCCATGTTTCTTCGCTCACGAATAAAGGTTCTTCCCTGCATTCAGGATAGGCAGATGCCTTAGGAGATCACATTGCATGATTCGTCCAGGAGAAACGACGTCGTAAAAAGCATATAAAACGTCGCGGTAAGAATGCGCTGGATCCACGGACAAGACCTTAACGCGCGTTTCGGTGGCGACCTGGAAGTCCCGTATCGCGCACCCCCGTCATGGCCAAACATAATAGAGCTTGGCACATACTGGAATTTTTATTTTTCCGGTCGACCTCGCGTAAGAAAGTAACCTAGGCGCGCGACGGACGCGACCACAGAGCTGTCTCGACGTCGCGACGCAAAAAATGCACGGTTGACCAGAAGCGTTCCTTCTCGTAAACAGGCTGCATTCCGATGTAGGAACGATTTGGCGATCGATTAGGAAAACGGAAACAACGAGAGGATTGTGTAGGGTGGTTCACTTGATCACTTGGAACACCGGAATATTTTGTTTGGACTCGAATACAAACTACAGGCCATTAACACCTTTGACTGTGAAGAGCGTATATATATATATATATATACCCTCGAGAAATGGGCTCAGAGAAATGTTTGTATTCGGTAAATCAATTTTTAAAGAATATCACCTTTTCGAGAATGATACAACGAAACTTTTTTATATCTACAGTTTATTCATAGGATGCTTAGTTTCGAAAATGAAAATTGAAAAGTTAGAAGTTCGTTACAGAAATTGAATTTCAGGAAAAAGGTCTTCTACGATCTTCTATTAAAGGTCTTCTATTTATTGAAGTGAAGTAATTATATTTGAATTCATTGTTTGCAAACTATTGGATAGGTGATTTACTGACATTTTTCTTTCATTAAGGGAGGAGCCCCGTTCAAGATGCTAAGAGCGAAGCATTTCATTATGAATTTTTTAAAAATAAGGTACTAAGCAGATCTTTATGAAACTTACAGGGTCTTTTATTGGATAACTAATAGTCGTTGCTAATAATTATATTTAAGATGTTGATGCGAGGTTAAATCTATTCAACAACAAAAATAACTTTTGATTTAACAAAAGAAACATGTTTACATTGTAGTTAGTCGAATGGTCACATAATTGGAGCGATGCTTGCTAACAGGTCAGATTGATGCAACAAATATTTGATATTGTAATAACGATATAAACTTTGGAAACTGGTGCTTATTGAAAACAGTATAATTGGCATAAGGGAGTTAAAATTAACAAAGTAGACAAATGATTACAGTTTAATAACAAGATCCAACAGGGGATACTTTGATATGAACTTTTTCCATTGTTTTTGTATCTCCAATCTAAGGTATCGTAGTAGGTTCCATGTGTTAAATGCCCTCTGGGCAGTTTTGCGTGCAAAAAAAAGCTTGCACGCTCCACAGTGTTTGTAATCTCAAGTAATCAGGCCAGCGTGTTCGAAAGGATTCAACGGACCGTGTTCTTGCTGTTTCCGTCGGCTCGCGAGAGGAAAATCAAGGGCTGAAAAATGAGAATGTGGAAGGGTTGCGGAAGTAACTGTTAATTATCCCTGAATGAGTTGCTCGTTTCGGATATTGCGAAATACTTGCACGTGGTGCGTCTGACTGATAATCTGAGAGACCATTAAACGATCCTGAACCACAATTTATTAGTAATGTGAAACTGAAATTTTATTCCATTTTTTTGTGTACTATTGTCATCCAGCACAGATTTCAAGATTTGTCTGGCATCAAATTGAATTGAGGATGCATCTATTGTCTCACAAATTATTTTCCGATATTCCAAGCACTGCACGTAATTACAATTCGTTTTAATACTATTAAAAATAAATGTCCACTCATGCTTGACATGCCCAATATCCGAAACAAAACTCAATCGTTCCATTTAACAGTGGCAGTGCTCGAGCAATAGTGTTAATGACCTCGGTAACACTGTGTCGACTTTGTTTTTCAACTCTGCTAACACTTTTAAGCATGCTATAAATAAATTGCTCACAGACTAATTTAATCCTCGTCTTGCTGTGCTTTATCGATTTCCGATACTTTCCACGTACACTTTTTTTTCAAATTTCATGCCCATACTCGCTACTTTCTTATTCCTCTTATCCATAATATAAAAGGTGTAACATTTTATATGAAATAAATCAATTGAAACGAAAATAAACACCGATGTTTATCGAAACATATGCACCGTGTTGTGGTATCCAACTAGTATCGAAATAAATTACCATTGTTATTATTAAGATATATTCGGAGAGTTCTCTTGATGCATACAGATACTATGTGCATGAATTGGAATATTAGGACTGTCTTTGTAGTTGGTTCCAGTATAAAAATAATTCAGTATGCGTTTCAATATAATTCGTTAGTTGATTTCAGGCTTCAATTGGCTTATGTCGCTTGCTATTAAGTATTTGTAATTGAATCGTACGAATTTGACGAGATCTTGACAAATACCTTATTCAGAGATAATAATATATCACTTACATATTATTATACACTTAACTAATTCCATCAGCAAAAAGGATAATTAGCCATTTATGATATGGTAGTTAAAAAAGTGAAATTCTCGCATGCATTAATTTATTGGCCAGTGGCTGTGCAACTCGATTATAAGAAAAAAGTTGCTATACACCGCTTCCTGATACGTTCGTCGATAACGAGGCGAAAGATCGTTGAAAATTACTCATTACTCGAGCTAATAACAGTAATTAGCCAGCCGATACAAGTATTCGCCGAGTGCTGGGTCTCACTTTCCATTGAAACTCCGCTAACCCATAATTGCAAGTCCTTTGATGCCAACTGGGCTCATTACGGCACCGACGTCGACCCCTAACACGAATTTTCCTGTAATTTTTTCACGTTCGAGCACGGGTCGAAAGGTCGAGCGTTGAATCGATGGCGCGATATTAAATTTATTAATAACCGTCTCGACGAAATGCACGCGTTATTAAAAATCCAAGCGCACGAGTGGAATCCGCGGCTAGGCATGCACGAGGCACGATGTTCCGCGGGGTGTTCGTGCGGGGGTGACACGATTGAGCGCGTTAGGCTACACTTTGCAGGGTTGAAGTGGCAAATCATCAGCAGTAATGTTATTTTCGCGATTTATACTCAGCTGTTCTGTCTAGGTGTGTTTACACGGAATGTTTCTAAATTCGTGGGACCTGTTTGAGAGATCAAGTCTTCATATTAATACAAATCGAAATGTCTTACGATTTTGCGATCTGAGGCTGTAGAGTTTGTACAGTACGGTGGTCCTTCTTTAGTCATTAGATGGCTATGAGTTAGTTTTGTGTGAGCTATTCTTCATCAGGTTATCAGAATTTATTCTCTTCTTGGCAGCGAAAAGCCAGGATTAACAGAACAAATGAACGAACCTTTTGTCGAACCTGATATTATAAGGGTCCGCAGGTAAATCTGAGCTGCGATATGGCCGTTGGTAGCAGTAACCGATATCCAACCGAAGATTGCGTAGCATAATACCAAATGGAATTTTTATGGAGCGGCATTTTTCGAACTGAATGTTTTATCGAGACTGCAGCCAGCAGTTGGTGAATCTTACTCCTCAATCGGTTCCTCGGTGAACATCTGTGTGTAACAATCGCTGGCGCTGGGAATCCTTAGCTGTTTGCGACCGTGCGCGTATTCTTCTTCCTTTCGTGTTTCCATCGTCCTTCCACCCCCAATTCCCAACCCCTCGAGACCTTTCCCTCCTCCCTTATAGGCCACTATCTCGGCGTGGTTCTATTCCATCTATCGCCTCCATTCTTCGCGAGCCCGTTAAAAGCAATCCATACTTTATTCTCGCCCCGGCTGTCTCCGCGGCCTTTTCTTTCATTATCCCGGGGAATTTCGACGGATGGCGTGTGCACCCTCTCTTAATGCAGTCTGGGGCACGGGCCAGACGCCGAGCGTCGACATCGCGCGCACCGTGCTGTTTTATAACTATCTAAATTTATTGAATTAAGGGGGGGGGGGGGGGGGGAATAGGATTAGAACTACATTTTTATAGCGATATGTATACATTTTTTTTTTCAAGAAAGTAATGTATACGAGGTGTGACCAAAAAGTAAGGTGACTTTTTATTTTTATCAACAAATATTTATTTATTCTTCAATATTTATATTGTCCCCTTCAAAGTAATACCCTTCAGATATAATACACTTGTGCCAGCGCTTTTTCCAATCCCCGAAGGATTTCTGATAAGCACTTTTTGATATAGCTTTGAGCTTTTTCAGCGATGCAGCCTCTATTAGCCAAGTGCACATATCCGAACGAAGAATTAATAGACTAAAATAAAATTCTCTCCATCCAGACAAAAAACCGATGGATTATAATAAAATTCTCTCCATCCCGAGTATGTGGCTGTTTCGCATGCATCGCGGCGTTTTCAGCAAAAGAAATGCTGACAAACGCATTAGCTACGGGAAGCTAGGAGCCCCGGTGCGCACGTCGAGCTGCACGCGCATATTAATGTGCGTAGTTAAACGCAAGTAAACGCACATGCGACCCGCGTTAAATAACACGCGGCCAGAGACGGAGGAAAGCTTCTACGAATACGAAAGCAACGCGGCGAATTTTTATACGTCGGATTTTATGGGCCGCTGAGCGTTTGTTTGCTAGATCCTTGCAGCTTCGCGTGAGGCTTTTTGTGGGACGCGTATCTATAATCTCGGTATTACAGCAAGTACAGCGTTCCCTTAGATCAGCGTTCCTCAAAGTGGACGATAGCGCTTCGCTAGACGGATGAGCTAGAATAGGAGCCGGCAAAATTGCTCGATGATGCTGGGTACTACAAATTTGGAAGTTCCGCAAGCCTAAGGGTAATTTGAGGAAATTATATGGGAAATTAATATTGATGAATTTTTCTGTGGAAAACTGTTAGGTGTAGAAATTAATTCTGTGGATTTATACTCAATCGTTTATAACTATAATTTAAGTAAAAATATTTACTTGTTATTTTATTAGATTTAATTATCAACTTTCTGAGTTCTCAATCTTGTCTCATATTAACTAGAATATAATATAGATTATAATGAATCCATATACATCCAAATCTCAATTTGATGGTCATTAGAATTTATGTATACATGTACGAAGTTCAGTAATCAATAAATTCTGCTTAATTGTGTTCTTCGAACAGGTTGCAAGTTATAATTATATTAAGTACAATATACTATAGATTACAATAAATCTATATACATCTAAGTCTCAACCTAATCTTAAGATAATATGTACACCTGCATAATATGTACAAATTCATCTTCTGATTAATAAATAATTAGTGTATTCTGAATCGTGGTTGTTACTTAATTTTACGCAATTTTAGAAAGCTAGTATTACGATCAACGCAACAGATCAATCAATGTAATCCAAAAGAGACGTTTAGTTGGAAAAGGTTTCATAAATAAACGTCGAACCCAGAAAAATTCTGAGAACGGTGTTTTCGAATCGCTGGAAAAATGAAAGGCGTCATCCTGACCATCGCACGTGCGAATCTGGTCATCCAACCATGGACGTTCCTTCCAATAACGCAATCGCGGAGGATCGATTTTCAATCCAATCATCAGAGAATGCAACGTGTAAACCGCGACGGAAAGTGCAATATACTTTCATGAGTATCCACCTATGATCAGCCAGGATGTTGAGAAGAGGGGAGTATTGCGGATACGTACGTCGATTATACGGGACGTTCGAGGCGGAGGGTTGGACCGCTTGAAAATCGAATACTCGAACAAACTCTTGAACCAGCCACGGGAACCCGATATAAACTCATAATCCCACATTTTTCCTTGCTGTCCTTTCTATTCTTGCTGTTTCGCGTGTATCGTCGCTACTTCTTCCCGTACTTTTTTCTTCTATACCACTGTCAACAAGGACAGCAACGGGAAGTGTAGAGTACGATAGAGAATAATAAAGGACGCGCCATTAATCCACCACGGAGGGAACAACATTATACCGAATCTAGTACGATTTATTCTAATTTCCCTTAACCCCATGCCAAACAAAGGAAATTTACACGGAGAATCGCAGGAGAAGCCTTAGTTTACTCTGAAAACAGAACACAGGAACGGTCTTCATCGAAAAAACTAACAACAAGATTGCACGGATGAAACTGGAAGAGCATGGGAACCAGCAGGTGGAAAAATCGACTTCTTTTTGCTTAAAAGTCTTTCTAACCGCGTAAAGAATACTTTCGCAAAGTTGTAGGATCAAATTCGACCTTGAAATATATTTGGGAACGATCCACGTCGTTACACTGCGAATCAAAATTATACGAACCAATAATTCTGTGTCTCACCGTGTATCTTTCTCATACTGCTAAAAGCTCCTGTTCTAAATATTAAATTTTTTTAAGAAAAAGCATAGAAAAACCTTTTCTTACTTCTATCATCCTTCGTATTCCCCTTTTCCCCTTTATCTTCCTTCTTTGTTCCAGTGGAAACGTTTTTCTACCAAGCGCGAATTCGGATGCATCGAACCGAATCTCCATGGATCCATCGACGTCACCTATTCCGAGAGTGTTGACGCACACCAGAGATCGAGAGATCGATACATGCCCGATTTGACGAGCCGAGGAAATGGAACGACGCTTGAGCTCGTGGCAGATATCGCCTTTCTTCGCAGCGTTCGACCGTTCGTCAAGGAGGCGCATAAGTATAAGGAAACGGAAACGCTTTCCATGTAAGAGTCTTTAGGGTTGCGCGCAGCAACTCGAGATTTCGGTTAACGCGTCCCCTATGCGTTGTGATGGAATTCCGCGAGAAAGCTGTTAGCTTCCATCGCTGATGATTCTTTCTCTTTTTTTAAAATGTAACATCAACTACTGGTGATTAGTGACAAATTAGATCAGTGATTCTCCAATATCTTGGTATAAATGTCCATTTTATAACATTCGTTTCTTAATTCAGCCACTTTGATTTTCAAGCGCTTAAAATTTAATGATAATCCTCAAAATAACGTTGGTTAGGTTTAGGTTAGCCGTTACCGAGGCATAATTAACGTATAATTAACTCTAGCTACTAGAAAACTGCAAGCGACACTGGCAAGAATACGTAACGAGTCACATCTCGTCGAATTTTTAATTCCAGCTAAACCAGATCCGGACAACTATCGATATATAACAAAGCTCCAAGTGGGACATCTATCTGTATGTATCCACATTTATCTACAGTGCCAGGACGAAACCAACGTCTAACCCAAAGCTACCTAAGACTTAACCGCTGATCCTGCCGATATCTAACCCAAGTACGACAAAGATCCTACCGAAACCAGACAAACCTAACCAACGGATTTAATCCTTAACGCGAAACTCGGTCTATACTCGATCGCAATTCACTGCTCGATTTCTACTTATCCGAGGATGAGGTGAAGTTTTATTGTTATAGCTATTGCCCGTACTAGAATTATAACTACTAATTGATATTTAACTATATTTTAACGGTTTCAATAACCAGACTTTGGAAAAACTGTTGAAAAAATTCAATCATTCGCCATCTTGTCAGAGATGTTTGGTTTTAGTACAGACGGTAGCTACGAAAATATATTTTAATATTATACATATACATATACATATAAATATAGTCTCGTTCGTAATGAAGTATCGACCTTCCGCTTATAACTGCGTTGAATCTCCTTGCATTTTTCGATTGCATTATGTACATTTTTATTTTATATTTACAATTTTATTATTTAACCAACTATAATATACTTCGTTTTATCCTTTGAATGCTTAAATATATGTGATATTTGAGATTTCTGCCGTAAATCTATAGATCCTTTAGCCAGACCCTTTGGCTCTGTTACTATTCTTAGCGAAGGTGGATTTTTCTACTTTCATCATAAGTTGTTTCTTTCAGTTATTATCTGTCTTGGCATATTATTGAATCTCACGATCTTCGTCTAAATCAGTCTCTGCGAATTTGGACGACTCGAGAGTGAAACCATAAACAGAAATCTTCAAGTCGAGACGTCATACTTCTCGTCCTCGGGGGTTGTAGCATGCTAATATCCAGCTAGAGTATGGGCTTAGCAACCCGAGTGTATCCTAGCTCGCTAGATGGGGGCCAGTTGGCCCCAATAGACGTGTGCCAAAGACGAGATTAACGCAAATGTAATGTACAGAGTTACGATAACGCGAACTAACCCAAATTAAGGAGTAATGGAATGCAAAGTAATGTCAAGAAGAATAGAGATAATTGTATGGATTAAGTGCAATAACTGAATCGACGCATTTAAAAAATCAAGCAAGCAAGCATAGTTCCCGTTAGATCGGTAGTGTAACATCGTTGTCTTTAACGCAGACAGTAAGTTATCGCGAAAGCTCATGCTGGTGGTGTATCGGTCGTAGCGGAATGGTCTCGAGAAAAATTCGAGTTGTTACGCGTCACGACGCCTCGAGGTGGTTGGAACGACGCGGCACAGCCTGACGGATATCTCGGTTGGCATTAAAGTATCCCGGATGAAATACGAACGGCGACATTCCCGTCTCCCTTATTGCAAATGACACGGAGACTCGATATAACGGCGGAAATAAATTGCAGAGAAGTAATCGCGACGTGACGTTCGATATTAATACGAGCAAAGGGAAGAATCTGATAACCGAGTTATGATAAATTATTGTACCAGGGGAATGCATTATTCTTTCGGACGTGGACCAGTGACGCGCGGCTAATCGTTTTAAAAGTTCATTCGATTACCAACCGTGGCACAATTTACGATCGATGGAGAGCGCGGTGCTCGCTGTCTGTAACAGAATATAATGATAGATCCTATCCATATCATTACCGCGATAGGTTATTTCGCGAGCGTCGAAATTGCTGGCGATTCACCGATTCAGCCTGTTCCACTCGACCGGAAAGCTTAATGTTATCGAGGCTTGCCTATGGAGAGCTGGTAAGCTACACGTGTTTCGTGGCCGGCTCGACTGCGCGGTAATTGTTTAAATGTTGTCAAAATATCGACAGGCTGTCTCGTTCGGACAATGAAATATGCAAACCAGCCGCGACTTACGAACGAAGTTCGCGGACACGAAAATTTTGGTACATTTGGAAACATTTCGCGCGAGTAGATCATTCGATATACAAAGCATTTCTTAGATTACAGTGAGTAACTTTAATATTTATTAGGTGTAGAAATTAATGTGCTCTTACATTCAATCGTTCGTAACTGCAGTTTGAGTAAGAGTCTCATCATTTTGTTGCGTCTAATTATCAGTGTTCCATGTTCTCAATCAGATTTTATATTCATTACAGTATATAAAGGGTGTCCCTAATGTAAGTACAGATAAACTAAGAAAAACAGTCCTTTAGAGATTTGCTCGTTTTTGCTCCGTTTTAGAGAAAATCGTGAAAAAGAAACAAAAAAAGTTTTCATCTTTCCTCTCATTTATTTACACATGCTTAGTGAGGAGGGACACATGTAGTAACATATTGTCTATAAAAATAGAAACATACATGTTATGCATAATATGCAAAATGAAAAGTATATTTCTATCTAGATCCCACTTGTCTTTCTATGAAAATATACATTTGCATATAAGCAAATAATAACCAGCCTGTGCCAAACGAGGACATCTAGACGATACCTATACACACTGGAAAGTGAAAGATTGTAGATGACGGCCCAAATAGACCGAGTCGATTCTCGGGGGAAGGAGGAACGGAGGAGCTTAATTGAATCCAACACGTCCATTCGGTTGATTAATTCAGTTCGATCACCGCAATGGGATACAATTATTTCATGCCCGAAGTGATGGAAGGAACACGCCACATACGAGCTGACCCTGTCCCGTTTCTAATAATCATTTGCGAACGAGGTTGCCATTTCATATGCAAAATGATCGGTTTCGCGCACAGGACACGAGTAGATGGCCCAAAGTGTATGGACACTTTTTTCATTCGAATAATTTACGAATCTATTAATGAATATTTTCAGTTACGAATAATAAAACAAGTTACGAATCCATTAACGAATATCATTTACGATTCTGTATTTAGTTTGTGTTCCATTACCCTATGTCGTGAAATGAACGTACAGTAAACCATGAAAATATTCGAACTCTCTCAATCGAAACGTACGACACTTGAAGAATGTAAATTATTTTACGAATTCCAAAACTGTGTTATTTTTGTAATAACACATAAGTATGTGAGTTATGCATGTTAATATTTGAAATGTCTTTGATAAAGTAATCAATAAAAATTTGATTATATAATGCAAATGTGATTGCAATTGTAATTGTAGATGGACTTGCGTAATTAACGATAGCAAAATATAATCTGTATCTGCAATTACAGTATTTGATTATGTAATGTAAATGCAAATGTAAGTGTAAATGCAATGACAGCTGTGATTGAAATGGTGATTAGAATTATAATTGCACTTCCAATTTTGCAATACATAATGACAAAATGTAATCTATAATTGCAGTTACAATTTTTGGTTATATAATGCAATCTTGATTACAGCTGTAATTGTAATCGTAGATGTAATTTTGCGATAGATAATTACAAAATGTAATCAGTAATTGCAATTACAGTATTTTTCTACGTAATGCAATTACAATAGTAATAATTGTGTCGTAACAATATTGACTCTACGTAGATACCCAAACGGTTTGCAACATGCCTTTTGACCCGATTATTATCCGTAACATGGCGAGTATCATCGTCCGATAATAAACGGCGGAATAATAGGCAATCGGCCTGTTTATATTGGCACGAATAGAACAAACAACGATAAGCACGATTACATTCAGTACCTCGCCCTCCCGTACTGGTTAACCCTTCACCCTCTTCACGCGGGCTCCTCGACGATTATCAGCAACCATTTACTACTGTTTCTGATAAATGACTATCCATCCTTCTGTTGATCGCTCGCGTTCCAGTTAATGCATTTGGACGTATACGATCAATCCGCGGCACGGAACGCAAAGCGCATTGAAGCGTGTTGCGAAATTGAAGAGGAAGATTTACTAGAAATCAATTTCATACCTGATCGGAGCATTTGATTCAATGGAGAAGGGATTTGAACAGTCCTGGAATTAGCTGAAGGATGATGCGTTACTAGTACAGCTCGAAATTTGTACACGAGGGATGCAACAGCAATTGAGTGCCAAGTTTGTATAGCCAATGCTTCTCGAATTATTTCGAGATAAACATTTTATTCCTTGCTCGAAAAGTTTTTTTAACCATCTGCTATCAGTTTTTCAGTCAGCACTTAACAAAAAAAAATATTGCTCTAAAATGACACTCTTTAATCAATATATCACATTTCAACTTTTAACATCGCTTAAATACCACTCTTTTTTATATCACAATTCATCTATTTCCTTATCTTATGATTTTCTCTATTTCTTAACTTCAGAAATGCTTTAGTGCTTGCTTCTGAATATCTAAGCGCTCCATACAGTCGCTCCACTGTGCACCAAAGTGGCATAACCCCAGAATTCGCGAGTACCATCTCTTAACCTCGTCGTACACGCTTCGATCGCTGGACCTAGGTCTAAACCGCAGCTGTTCCAAATGGTTTGTCCTTCGCCCCGACCTTGAGGCGACCACCTCGTCCAATGTAAGTCAGATCGATGGGTACTCAGCCAGAGTGTCCTCCGCGGCGAGTGGTAGAGTTCTTTATCGAGCGTTTTCGAAAGAGTAAGGACTCGAAGAGATCTTGGGATTTCCCTCATCCACCTCGGCATCCACCCTTGGCTGTCTATCAAGCCTACTTTTTAACCTCCCTATCTGTTTCTGTTCGTTTCTGTCGGTTCACCCTGCGAGAATTGAGGATTTGCGGTTTACCAGGAACGTCGCGAGTGCTAGACGCAAAAAACAAATGAACGAAAGAACGAAAGATGTAGAAGAAGAGGTGGGGAGGTGGGCAACTGGGTGCTAGGGCACGGATCTGGAAACTCGAATCGTCTCGCTTCTTTCCTTCGTTTTTTTTTTTCCCTTCAGACCGTTCGTTTCTTCCTCTCCTCGCGAACTCACTCACCTCGAGGACCGAAGGAGTTCGTTTCTCCAAGAAACACCTTTCTTCTATTTCTGTTTCAACTTCGACTCCATCCATCCTCCCTGTTCGCCACCCTCGTTGCCTCTGTTTCCGCGAGTTATCACCGCCGACCGATAAATTCGAAACGAACGAAAGGAAAACAACGGCTACGTTTCGCAGGTGTGTTTCCCCTGCGCGTTGTTTAACAATTATTTCAATTTTATTCTCATTGTCGGCTGGTGCACTTGACTCTTCGAGGTGCACGATGTAAGAGAAAGGTAACATTCGAGGATAGAATGCAATCCCATTACTTATTTAACTTCAAAATTAATAGAAAATGCATTTACGTTTCGCTATACAAATCGGGAACTTGGAAAGTTGGTGCTCACGGGCGGATTCGATATGGCGGACTAAAATAGGAAAATTTTATTCGATTTGGATGAAACTAGGTATACAGAGGTTTTATTTGTGCAACGATTTTTGCTGATAATATCACATTGTTCAATGGACTGCACTAAAATCGTCGCCTCCGACTTGGCTTAGCTTGCAATTTGAAACACCACGTCGCTAACTTATGTGCATATATCGTGTTGCTTATGCTTGTCTACGTATTCTGTATATTATACATATACGTCACCTCACCTCCTCTAAGCGTAAACAACTCCTCCCCAAATACCTCGTGATTTCCCTAATCGATTATTGCGATGTAGAGTATGCATGGTCCTTGTTTCTGTTCTCGTCTTACACTTTGCGTTCAACGCGTCCCAATCTCTTGCATACGCGGTTCGTTTAATTCGAAACGTGAGCAAATGAAAAAGGAGTCGAGGAAATTTTAAAATTATAATGATCTATCGGCGATTCGTCGATCGTACTTATTTTGTTTTTCTAAGACGACAAAGTATAGTTGCTTCCAAATAATATATCGTATAGCGTAAGTTCAATGTTGACTACGTATCAATTTACTTTTTTAAAAATTAAAAAATTGTTGAAAAGTATCATTTGATATGTTAGAAAGACTACTCTATGAAAATCGAGTTAAAAAATGAATAAACCAAATTTTTCCGTATCCTTGTACATCGCGGACATAAACGTGGTGCTCGGTGGCCAACAAATCACCTTTTACATCCTCGACTCTTTCGTTTAATTGCAAAGCGAAATTTATTCTAATATCGCACGGTTCATAAATTCTCCCCGTTTGCTGCTTTTCGAAAATAGCGATATTCCAACCGCGTCGATCAGCCAACGTCCGTTGTACGCGCAAAACATCGAGCGCTCAGAAAACACTCGATTCGAGGCATTACACGTGTATTTGATTTTGAAATTATGGTCAAACGACCAACCGTTCCTATGTAACTCCTCTCGGTTTGTGATATCGATACATTATTTAAGCGTAGATAGTTCAAACGAAATTACAGCATATTTACGAACGTATCGTATCAATCGTACCGGGAAATTGATATCGTCAACGGCAGAGATATTCATGGGGAAGGGTTGCTGGAAAACGAACGCATAAAATCAGCTTTCTGCGTCATTAATTTTGTTGCGGCGCACGGCAATTCCAAATCGTGAAAATACAATTGGAAAACATAACACTGTTACTTGTATTATTACTGTCTGCGCCCTGCCCGTGTGGAATATTATTCTTACTCTGCGTCGCTTTTAAAGGCTAAAATAAATGCTTGGAACATGTCATGTGTCGCACGTGTTTGATAAATTGTAATTGATCGTCTAATTATAATGAACTTGTGGTGGCAGTTCTGTGAAAGGAAGAGCGTGAGAGAGGAGAAAAGAAAGAGAGCGAGCGTTTCGTCCAGGGTCTGAAAAAGAAGAATATTTAAAAAAATAGTTAAAAAGCGTACTACGGTGCTCTGAGACGAAAGTGTCTAGGGATATTGCAATTGGGAAGCAGCCTTCTTATACTAACAGCGATCAACAATTAGGCGATAATCGACTGCTCGTGAGACGACATACGAGGTTCCCTTCTTCTGCCAAGCCAATTACCAAGCGTCGGCGTCGCGTCGCGACGTCCCATTTTTTTCTCTGTTTCTTCTCGTTCGCCCGTGGAACACGGATTCCCTCTATAGCTTTCGTTCTCCTACTCGATGCCCGTCGCCTGGTAATTGGATCTCTCGTTGGACCGAACATTTCGGCTAATGAACTGTAATCGCATTTCAATTTGATCAGGCTGTCGGTTCCCGTCTCATGGCCGACTGACGCGGTATTCCACCGAATCGTCGAAATATTTCGATCGTGAACAATCGAACTACGTGGATTATTTTTCATTTTCCAAACATGTCCCTCGAATTAAGGGGGAACGGTTGTCTCGATCAGTCCCAGTCGCGAGCACATCATGACTGCGGATGATACGCGGATCGAAATGTGATTAGGGACGCGGAGCCATTGCTCGAGCTCGCTCGATCGTGAACTACAATTGGCTTATACGCACGAGAGAAGGGGTGAAGAGCTAATAGTTCAACTAAATGCTACACACTCGAAGAATTTTTATATTCGAATTTTCACTCCATCGAAATCATTTGTAAATTTGCTTAAAAATTTGATCATTTTCGTAGAAACTTCGACACAACTATATTCACCCCATGAAACCGTCTTAATTTTAACAGTACCATTTTCTTGTATTTGCGAACCTAATGAATAATGAATAATGTTCCGTTGCTCGTGATCCTGTATTACCGTTATGTGATAACAACAGATGAGGACAGATTCAGCATTCGTCGTCCAAGGGTCGAGCGTCGCGTACGAGCCAGAAACTGAGTCAATTTAGTCGAGGTCTAAGTTAACGCCGCGGTAAATGCGAATTACGCGACAGAAATTGCAACGGGACGCGCGATGATTGTTCGCATGAACGCCCCGAAGCGTCGCGTCGCGAATTTATGGGAAGAGAGCGGCGAGACCAGAGCACGGTTCGATCCTTAGGTTCGACATTAAACGTTTCAAAAGTCGTTAAACGCGAGCGGTGCCAACAAATTGCGCGACGACAGCGAGCCGCAGTCGTACCGACGGCAGTTTAATCTCACAATTAAGCCACCCACCACCCTTCGCCCACCCTTCCCGCCGTTTCAGAGGGAACTGGCGGATACGGACGACCGCGGACAGGAATTTTGGCGGCGAGAGCATTTTTCAGCGGTGCAGGCGCGAACGAGTGTAAATAAAATATAATGAAAATAAACAAAACGAATCGCCATTGGAATGGGAGAGTAGCGGTGCGGTGGACGTTCAGGGACGGCTTGTGGCATGGACTTTAGGAGTTGTAGCCTGAAATGTTAAAATTGTACAGAATATACAGCCTCTGACCGTCGAATTGGAACTACATGCGCGATTTCACTTTTCCAACTAAAATACTATATCATGAACCGCAAATTGTCCTTTTGCCTATTCAGATCAATAATAATAGCAACTCCATCATTCGCTGCCAACTATGAGACGTCTCGTAGTTCAAATTGATTACAATTACTCGAGGGATAAGTTTATAGCCTTTTGAGTCACGAATTATTGCAAAAAAAGATCGTAAATTTTCTTGACACGAGTCAGAGACGTCGTACAAAAGAGCGCAAGGAACTTTATACCTGATTACGGCACGCACGATCCTACGGTAAATCTTAGGCCAAATAACAAAATTCCACGATAGTCAATTTAACGTACTTTACAACCATAAATCAAGTTTTTAACCACATTGTCGTGCAAAGAAAGAATGCCTAATTGTTTTAAGTAATTAATCGAGTGAATCCTCTCGTGAAGGGTGGTATCCTAAATCTTAGGCCACTGCTGTCGATGCCAGATTGGGTAGACACGATGATCGAGAGCGCAAGAGAGATGAGAGACACACGGCGACACGATGACGCGAAATACGAAAAAACAAGTCGGTCAATATTGTTTCTCGCCGCAGAATTTTAACGCAA
Source organism: Hylaeus volcanicus (assembly GCF_026283585.1). Taxonomy (NCBI): domain Eukaryota; kingdom Metazoa; phylum Arthropoda; class Insecta; order Hymenoptera; family Colletidae; genus Hylaeus; species Hylaeus volcanicus. The sequence continues at coordinate 8,119,036 of NC_071983.1, read as the reverse complement.
TACGAAACCCTCGTTACCGCTGACAGGATTCTGCCGGTGAGTTGCGCTCTTTGTAACGCGATGTAACAGAGACCGAGTCGTGGGACGAGGTCCAAACCAGCCCATCGTTCCACAATCCCCTCCCATCTCCCGACCCACAGAACCCTTTCGACCAATACTAGCCGCCCCCAAAACCACCTACTCTTTGTGTTCGGGTATTCAACGATGCGCGCCTCTGTCGCCCCCTCTCCCACACACACGCCAATTCCCAAGCTGTCAAACTCTATCGCAGAACGCTTCATAACGTTCCCGACAGAGTTTCCCCTGTATCGGTATGGGACATCACGACGCCGCTACTTTGTTTGATGCCCGTGTAATCGCCAGGCTTTCGGTCGATGCTGCCTAAGCGACGAGGTGCGAATTTTGTATAAAAATGGAGCACCTTGTAGTCTGGAGCGCAACTATAAGAAGAATAGGTACTCCGATAGATTAAGGGGTTACATAGGCTTTGAGGGCCATAAAGAAAGCACATTTTCTATACATTTTTTCGAACAAACTAAACGAATTATATTATTCTAACCTGTGTCGTTCGAAAAAGTAACATTTAAACAATGTTTCGTAACTTCTTTGAAAAATTTATTATAGGCTATGCGAACACCTGGATGTTACTTTTTATAATTTATACCACCCTTTTCGTCCATTTTTGTGTTTTTCCACGTAATACCCGTTCTTAGTCTTTCCATGATTAGAGAAGAAAAGAATATCCAATCCTTCCATGTTCCACTCGAAAAAACTGAAGTAGTATCGTACCAGGACTTCTGTACTGCCTTATATCACATGCTTGAGCCAATTCTTACTAAGATCAATATCTGTAGAGTCATGGGAGGTAGTTTCAGTTACGCAGAAATTCTCTTGGTGTATTTCCTGGAAGTTTTTCTTTTCATAGGTGTGAATCAAACAGGGAATGAGAAAAGTTATATAAAGAATTGTTCAAACGAGGCTTTGAAAGTCGCTAATCAAAAGATCCAAATGACGGATTTCAGAGGAGTGTAGCTACCAAAATAAAGTCATTTTTCACTAGATTTTATTTTTTTTTTTTTTAACTTATTTTCTGACTTTTTCTCTCGCGAGCACTGGATTTGTTCTAAATCTTTATTGCTATTCTTTTATTACCGGATTTACATCCCGCATACCTTTTTCAAAAATTACGCGGTTTCGTTCGGATATACGAGTATATCACTGCTTAAAAGCGACCCATGTAATCTTATTACAGCGACATAAAGGATCCCGTTACAATTTCTTTTTTTTTCAGCTCACCAGTGCCGAGCGTAATACTCGGAGCCAGAGCTAAATTCTGCATGGAATTAGTGAGAATGAAACTTCGTTCTTCTTAATCTTCGACATTTGTCTTCATCCACTCTAAGATCTTGACGAATAACCGGATTCGTGAAAAACGCTTGATAGAGATTGTATCGAATCAAACTCGGATGTGTAGAATTTTCCAGAAACGTCTTTGGGAAAATTTAACTTTGAATGAAAAACATTGTAACAAATTTTGAATATTAAACGCGAAAGAAAATGATATTTTATATCTCTCAAGTATATCTCCTCCAGTAGAAATGAATATTTGCAAGTTAAACTTCCGATTCTCCTTTTCGAAAGTACATATAAGAATACGTTAAAATGGTTAAATTCATCGTCCTTATACGACATTCTTTACATTTCATTACTCTTCTACTTTATGAGATTTTTTACACTCTCATATCGCAATGGGCCCTCCACCATATTTTTTTCTCTCATTTTTTCAGTACCGAGCTTTATCACCTGATATTCAATTTATTTCTGCTTCATATGGCTATATTACACCTTCAAATTGATTAACAATAAGTAAGTAACTGCTCTATCACGGTCTTTCTTCAGACCATTTGGTTTTCCTATTTTCACTTGTATATAGTTTTGGTTTCCTAATTTCCTCATTGCTGTCCATTTACTTATCGATTTCCCTGTCGCATGGCTTAATATATTTGCGGCTGCAAACGCATTCGAAGCTTCTCCAGACTGAACGAACCGACTTAACAACCTCCACCCATGCAGCATCAATAATTTTGGTCGACGTCCAAACGATGGTTGCTCACTGGAACACTATTTCGTTCTCATTTGTTAAACCGATAATTCTTTAACGAAGTATCTGTTGCAACTTTCTTCTGGAGGAACTGGATTAAGCTCTAAAATTAATTATTCCCGTTAAATAATTGCAGGAATATGTATTTGAGGTGCGATATTTATCGAGCGGTTCGTTATGAAAGCGTTGAAAGTTTAACTGTCTGTATTTCCAGATGTAACAAGTTTTATATCATGTATAGTATACACAAAACTACGCATTAATGATTATTAAAAGGTGCAATAACTTGAAAAACATGAATTTATGATATAATTGTTGATTCTCTTATTGCAACCAAAAAAAAAAAAAAAAGAACCAATGTAGTGATACAAGTTAACGGACACACACATCTCAATATTCCTCGGGAGATTAAATACGTTAATCGATCATTAAAAGTATCATGCACTGCTTGGAAGACCATTTCAACGTTTATTGAAAATGTAAACAACTACTAGTAATTCGAACAAAAATATTCAGTGAAGGAGATTCGGAACGTGACTTCGATGTTATGAACGGGCCTGGATCACACCATCTGCGCCACGCTCACTTCGTTGACAATGATTGATATCCGCAGTACATGTTGCAAACTCGGTAACTTCAATTGCTTACGTCTCAAAAATTGTCGAATTATTACACCTAACATTTTACACCTACCAAGAAGAATATGCAATCTATTACCCTGCAAAAGGAGATTGAAATCGTAGGAGATCTAATCAAGCGCTTTCCATACAAGATCCTTCCAACTACAGCACTTATGGAATTTCATATTTTAGTATCCTACTTCTTTGATGCTTTGTAGTACTTAATTTTTCACTTATATGATAACAAACGAAAAAATATAATAAATCAGAACTCTTTGTGTCCAATACTTTAGGGAAAAAAAATTGCTAATCAGAAGATTCGAGTTCAAACGCTATCAAATATCTTATTATTCGGGTCTAAATGGCCGATTTTAAAGGAGTGTAATTACGCAAAAAAAAAATCATTTTTTATTAGATTTTATTTTTTTACTTATTTTCTGACCTAACAGAGCAGAAACCTCCTTACTACCCTCTTAGTCGCTCTCAGACATAGCCTTTGCTCACACACATACCACAACGGTACCAACGAAACTCACATTCTCTCTTCTTTACAACAGGCCATACATCAAATATTCTACGCACACCAACAGGTACATGCACTCTATCTTTCCAGAAAAGGACGATAGAGTCGTATGTGGGAGGTCGCCATCTAGAAACCTTGAAACGTGTTAAATTTTGCTCGTAACCATGTAACAACCTCGATAACGGTACGCGACTTTTTCGAACCACCGTTACCGAAGAAATGGGTGAAAGATGGCGGCGCAAGTTTGCACAGCTTAATCCTGAATTCCGCCAAGTTCTCCATAATCTTGATGCACCGGAACGTTGAAGCACCCACTAGCGCCGATCTAGACGGCGAAAAATCACCGACGGAACGTTAAATAACCGATAAAGTTGGCGCGCCGTGTGCCGCTCATAATTCACGTAGTAGCGTATCAAAGGAGCTTCGAGGATCCTAGATTCTCGTGGCTACATTCGGGCCTGTTCATTTTGCCACATTAGGGCCAGATGCAGTACGTAGCATGACAAAAATCGAGATATAGGTTTTAACTTTTCCTGCGAACGTTCTTCCTCCATTATTAAATATTCTTTGTTCTTTACCACGGTGCCATGCACCACTGGTGCCTCACACTCGCGTGTCTATCAGATGGCATCTACCACCGTGTCGCACCATGGCGAAAAACAAAAATAGCAGTGCCAGCGTGAATGTGTTAATGAAATCTATACCAATAGATTCTGCATATATATTTTTGAAACTGTGTCCTTTAAGAATATACACACAACAAAAATCGATTTCTTCACACTAGAATACCCCTTTAGTAATCGAGTTGCACCACTTTCGGACACAGTGCTTCGTCTCGGCTTACCTGCGAGCCCTGTTCAACGCTCTGCTTGTGGAAAGTCGCGTAAAAGGGGGACGATAGGGGACGGAATAAAAAAGAGAATATTATAGGAGCCAACGTGGAATCGAGCCGCGCCATAAAACCGCCGTTACTTCCATATAAGCTGAGCACGACCGGCTCCTAACGCGGATCGATGAATAGAAATCACCCACGTTTCGCGCACACGTACTGCTCCTAGACGATGTCGCGCGACACGCGTGCTGAATATGGGAACCCGTAAGGCGACGTCGTGCAATCGAGTATGACGTCCGTACCATACATGTTTGCACGCATAGGCGCTTGTTAGATCGCACGATTTAAGGTAGTTGTTCCGTGGATTTATTTTAATGGCATCACGAATGCCTTTAACTATACCAAATTTTCAATCTTGACCTTTCGTTTTTATTCTATAAAAAGTGTGAATGTATTCGTTGATTAGCGCTACGCCATTCTGTTTAATCGGTAGACTGTGGATGTTTATGCAAATTCATATTTTTACAAATTCAGATAAATTATTGAGATTTCAATGAAAATATGTTCTAACTTTTAGACAGTGAAACGTGTATTTTATTGTTGATATTCAATCCTCAATAAGAAACCTTCGTTTTGGAATAAAAGTATTAAACAACTTTTTGAAAAATGGGCTAAATAAAGACGGGGAACGAAATAGTGCGTGTTTAGTGAACAATGTTGGGATCTTAATTTATTTAAAAGATTTAAAACAAACTTTCCGAACGACCTAATAGCAGAGAGTTAAATCAAGACAATAGGATAAAGTCAAGTACAGTTACATTTGTGTATTGGATTTGTAATATCTTGTACCTTGTCGCAAAATAGCGTATCAATGTATGTACCATTAGTTTTATAAAGACGAATCAAAGTGTACAGTATCGTGAAAGCGCATAAACAAGATTTACACATCGTAATATCGCCATACCAAAGTGATTTTTGACATTCTTATTTTACTCTGGATTGACTAATAAATATAGAAACCCATATACGTGCGTATTGATTATTCGAGGCCAGTGTTTCCACATTTAATGCAAACATTGTATATTATTGATTTAATACATTGACTATTGGAGTGGATTATACGATTATACGTAGACTGGTGCAATGATATTGAATCGATGAGCACACATGCTGGCATAATATTGACAAAAGTTTAAAAAAAGGCAGTAATTACTGAAGCATTCAAGTGTACAAATAACAAATAATGTACTTTCATAAAAAGAAGGTTATTTTCATTCGATAATGACGTAAGTAAAATCGTCACTGATACTTCTCCGAACTTAATTACTGTGTACGTCCTCGTGATTCCAAAGTCAAGAGACTGCGGCGGTATACCCCACGCGAGATGAAACAGAGTAGAGAAAAAAGTATCAATGAATTGGTATTTCTGTATCACTCCCACCTCGATTACTCTTTGTGATCGAGCGACGGAGGTATTCGATTTCTTAGCACACAAGTCATCCGGACCATGTGTACCGGGTGTAACGTTATTGAGTATGCGGCTGTGGACGTGCAGCTTTTTGCAGCGGCATCGTACGTCCGTGTGCCGGCAATAAAAAGGAACCGGAAGACGTGGATGGAGTGTAGAAGTGGCGAACGACAATACTTCTCTGAGGTCGCCTCTACCTGCCCCATCGATGTCTGATACTCGCACGAAGTCATAGGAAGTCCCCCTCCCCCGCCCTGGCCGAATTCCCCGATCCGAGGACGATCGAAGTAACAACGCTCGAAACTTACTTATTTCCTGCTGGCGAGACTTCGGTAAATAACGCTGGCTCCCATCAAAAAACATATCGAGGACTTTCCCCTCGGACACGCCTGGAAATCGCAGCAATAGCTCGGAGAAAATGTTGCCACGAAAGCAATAACGTTGTAATTGCAAAGGGCACGTATCGAAAAATCGTTGTCTCCTTTCTAAAGTTTCAAGATGGAGTTACAAATTTCAGATCATCCCACGAGTACTCAAAGAGATAAATTTATAGCCTTTCTCAGTCACGAATTATTGCAAAAGAGGATCGTAAATTTTCTTATTAAAACAACAAATTTAATATCACTTTTTAATATCAAAGTAATAACCTGGATTACACATCTGTATTAAATCTTGGCGCCCAACGCGGAACGCTTTAAATTTGTCTGGCAGTGAATAGGTTAAGGGGTGCATCCAGTTATTATAGGCAAAATTCAAGAACACTTTTTCACAAGTTTTCACAACGTGTAATTTTATAGTACTAATATTGAACGTAACATATATTGGGTATGGGAAAAGATCGTTCAACAAACTTGTTTTTGTTCTGAAACTTTCATCCGTTGCCCAGTTCAATAGCTATATATATATATATATATATATATATATATATATATATATTTTTTTTTTAAAGGTAGCACACAATTTTGAACAGCTATAAAATCGACACTTTTCAACATTATTCAAAATCCTTCGAGATACGTTCAAATATCGTTAAAGACTACATATCCAAATTTCGTGAGAATAACCCTAATAATATAATATTTGCAGAGTATAATAAATTCCTATTTAGTTTCAATTTTTGTAGATACGTTTGCAAAGATTTTATTTTGCATAAAGATCCGCAGTCTAGCGATTATATTGTGAACGTGATTTTCTCTGACATTGGTTTTCGATCGGCGCGTTCTTTCAATAGACGCACGCGTGTTGACAGGCGTTGCCCAATCTTCTCGTGGTATGCGATCAAAATGCAAATCTTATCGCGGAATTTCAAGGGGAAACGGTAGAAGGGGTTGACGGCCGATACGGAAACGGAAGTTACGTTTGATATCTGCGTCCGTCCAACTCATACCTGATTCGCGAGTTTTATCTTGGCGAGAGGACACTGGACGTGCCACGATAAATGCCCGCTCCATATAATAGATGATGCACGAATCCACCAACAGCAACAATGGAATAAATCCTATTTGTTTCACAAAGATCTGCACGCCCCTATCGACTGTAAATTCGTATCATTGAAATTCATATTAGCGGCAAACGAGGATGTTTAAAAATGGTCGATTTGGAGGTAGTTTCGACACCTAAATGATAAGGTACCATTTGTTAGGTTTAAGGCGTTTTCCCACCCGAATTTTCAGGCTTTTTCAAGAATTTTTATCGAAGCGATATCAAGATTTTATTTCCATTGAAATACATTGACTCTTGTTACTAACCCTTATCACTTATTACAATATGTCTGGGTTGTTCAAAATTATTTTGAACACCATGAATTTAATTTAATATTTTAATTATTTAATATTATTTTCTGTAGCTACATGTCTATATTCGTCGAAATCGCAGTTATGTTTTTGCATTCCAATTGAATATCTATACAGCTAATAGTGTGTAGTAAATGTTTAAAGATAGTTCACTTACACGTATAAAAACAAATCGATTACTCTATCAAACGTAATGTATGTATAATGTCGAAAGTAAAAAGTTGGAAAAAAACCATGTACTTCCATTAAAATCATCGTTTTTCATTTATTTGACCTCTAGTATTACCTACCAAAATTTTCAATGAAATATAGAAAGTTATTTGATCTGTATTATTTTATCGCTAGAAACTTTACTTGTGTTATCTGTTCAATCTGATTTCTTCGAGTGTAACATAATATGAAATAAGGCAACGTTCGGAAATATCATGGAAATGGTTTCGCGATTGTTGTTGCTTGAAACAAAGACCAAACGAATTAATTAAATCCCCCTTCGGTAATTGGGTACTAATTGTACGCAACTAGATAGATTAGAGCGTCATACGGTTAATGTTGAAATCGCTAATTGCATAGCGTGCGCAGAGTTAATTTGTCCGAACTTGATGCAACGTATATTGTGAACAATTCCGCAACGAAGCTAGTCGTGTTTCTGTGAATGCGTGAACATCGGCGGGGCCAGTGTGCCTGATAATTTATAACCAAGTACAATTTATTAGTATTCGGAATCCTCGACCCGCGATTCGTTCTTTGCACGCCTACGTTTGCTTATTTCACAAACGAATGAATATTCCGTTAATGTACTGCAGTGTTTTCCATAGTAGGTGGTGAAACTCTAGATGTGCGACTACGGGATCGAAAAAGGGTGTAAAAGCAAACGTTTAAAGGAGTACATATTTTTCTTAATAAATTCGAGGTTTTTTTTGCAGCCAAAGTACATGACATAATTCTTTGAAATTAGATACGTACATGTATGGTATTTATTGCTGTCTTTATGCCAAGTAGAGCGCCCTCTGGTACTTCAATTACGTCCACAAACGTGTACAAAATTTCAAATAATTTCATTGACCCGTTTGTTCATAATAAATTCGCGAATAAAACGTCATTTTCAGCGTTTCACCCGAGTCTCGTCCCTCAATTCCCGAGCTCCGGCGCAAATTCTTGCCTTCCACCTTTCTAATTTGAACATTCTAAAAGTATCAAAAGCTTTATATTTATATAATACAGTAACTTTATCATGCTTCTTAATTATCTGAATACAGAGACTCGTGAAGTTTATACCGACGCTATAATGTAGTGACGGCGACGCGACGCGATATTACGTCTTGACTAGACGATTGGCTTATGAATCCAGACAGCCGCGTTTTCCGTGACGATAGGTATGTTCTGTGCCTCGTACGCCATTAAACTCGGTCGTACCGCATCTGCATTACGATTTTTTAATCGATTCGCCGAAGGCTCGTTTCACTTCGAGTCACTTGGGCGCGGAATAAATTAAGTCCACTATATCCTTCTACTGACTCGTCGTTCCATAAATTTTCACATTTCAGGATTTATGATAAGTTTAACAACACCGGAACCTCGTTTTCGCGAAGGAACGTATTTTTCGCTAAAGTTTTAGTTGTCCATTTCCTCCGTTTATACGTTTTAAACGAGTGCGAGGAGCATTAAACTGTGTCCCTACATGTTTGAAAGATTTCTTTTTTAATAGGTTTCTCTGAGTCGAGAGGAATGCGCACGTTATAACTCTACTTCCATCTGTCATCGAGGTAAACATTTTTTAGTCGAAAATAATTTAGATTTTAATAATTTAGATATACACTTTTTAGTCTAAATTAATCCATTGCCGTACCATGTAATTTCGGATCATGCTTGGCATAGTAACGTATGTATAAAGTTACTCGTATTACGAGTTTTATACGTTGTTTTAGTTCCGAATTCAACAAAATCCTTTTGCAGATATATTTTTAAAGATCTACACTTCGAGAAAATGCAACAATAAATCGATATTTCGAAAGTTCTAGACTATGTAGAATACCCTCTTAATAGAAGACCATGCAACTCCTTCAGAAACAATTTCCAAAAATTGCCCATTTTTCGTGCGTGTAGGTAAACCCCTCGTGTTTAACGGAGGAATATGGTGGATTCGTATAGATTATCCATAACGAAATGTAAAATGTGACCCGACAGAGGCGAGCGCGTGATCATAAACCAAGTGTTTGGTCAAAACACAACGCTAACCGTGAAGTTGGTGGTGTCCACCCCGGTGCATGGATGTTCTATGGTGGCAGCAGGGGTGTTTCCGCGAATGGAAACCGGCCAAGTCGTGCTGGTAGAGTTATAGGTCTGGTACGCGACGGGTGGATCAGGGGATCACTTACCGCACGATTTCGAAAGGATTTCGCGAGGGGTAGCAGCCCCTGCAGAGGGATCGTATGGAAAACTCAATGGCCCGTGGTATTTGGTCGTGTAACCGAGAACGGCTGCAAACACGGCTCTAGGATTGATTTCAAATTTACTGGAACCGGGTCTAGCTTGTTTCTTTTTTGTTTCCTTGTTACTTTTTACTGGATTTGAATTAATTTGAAGCGATCGAACACGAGACAGGGATGTATATTTGTACAATTCTTTTCTTTAACAAGGCCGTGGGGATGTAAATAAAGATATAATTAAACAAAACAAAAGTATTTTATTGAAATAAAATTAAAAGGAAAGTTTTGATTCTCGTTTGTCATTCGCCCAACCGTCTTCGCCTCTTATCTCTAGCCTAAACGTTAGGGCATGGCTCCTCACGAGACAAAATGTTCCCTAATTTATAAAAATTGACTTTATACATTTTTCGTTCGTATGAATATATCAATTGATATGCAACCATTTAATAAATATAATGCATTGACAATTATGATCCACCTTAACCAAGAATATTAGGTATAACTGAAGTATCACAGTGTATATCGAAGCAAAGTCTTCAGTCGTTAAAAAAATGCTTAAAGAAGAAATCAATTTCTATCACTCCCGTACAAAACAAACATCTCAATGTAAGGAAGCTGTACTTTCATTCGCGGCAGGTGGTAAAATAAATTGACGACCGTCGAAAATGTTGCTATGGTCCCGGAGACATAGCGTGGTGCCCGAAAGCACGTAGACGGATCTAATTTGAATCGTGGCCGAAAGGTTAGGTGGATTTTACGACACTCCTAGGTTCATCCGGTTGTCGTCTTGGCCGTTCATTCATCCACCGCGTTACAGTTTATGGTACCGCCTTTACGACGCCAGCATCTGGTCTACGTGACACCTTCGACGATCTCCGGGCATTGAATCAACCACTCGCAGCCCGTGTTTCAGGTATATTCGCCCAGAAGAAACCAGCCGATTTATAGGTGACCGAGATACACCCGATACCGCGCCCAAAATTTTCTACACGTTTCTAGACACACGTGGACAGAGATCAATTCTGCTCAGTCGAACGTGAACATCTCAAGATGAGATACATCTCGGGCTGCCGGATATTTATCATCCAACCACGGCGATCGAATAAAATACACTGGCGAGCAAAAGTATAAGACCGCCAAAAGTTTTGGTCATTTACAAGCTTCACATAACGTCTTGCGAAAATCCATTAATACCAACTTGTTCCTTGTCGAAAACACCTTGAATCATACACTGTAAAATTCATACGTATATATAGAAAGTTTAATTAAGTACGTAGTGTAAGTTGCATATTTAATTAAATAAGTAGCCAAGAAAAAGCGACTGCCCCCTTAAGCACGGAGAATCACGATTCTCTCTTGTATTCGCAAAATAAGCACCGTAAAGCTGTTCCGTGTGCGTACGGATGAATGCACGTGAAAATACGGGATAAGAATCGATTCTTTTTTTCATCACCTCCACCGCGCGGCGGCGAAACGACCGCCGCCGCCGTTATTTTTCACTCGGAGAAACAGCTGCAGTAGTAAAAGCGTTTCTTGGTCAGACGTCGGTGGTTAGTTTTATGGAGAGACTGCGCGTTGGTGCATTCGACCAGATTCCGTTCGAGGCGCGTTTTTACATTTTTTGTTCTCGCTGGAATAGTCGACGTTTTTTTTTACAGCTCACGAAATCTTTGGTGTTATCGCAAATTTTCGGACAACTTAGCCAAAAGCGCACGCGAAAACTGCTAGCCGTGATGCTCTTTGTGCCGGCTACGTAATCCTTGATCCTCCTTTCTTCTTTTTCGTCCGTTACTTCATTCCCTCTGGAGTCCAGCCCTTTTCAATTGCTACTCCCCGTTTCTCTCCTACCACCCCGCATTCCTTCGCACATCTTCCCGCCGTACAAAGGTCCTGGATCCTTGTATAGAAAATACCAAAGCTTCCGTAAATCGCTAAAGGGCCCACGCTGAAAAGCATACCTCGGATTCAGGAGCAGTATTTACGCGCAAATAATATCTGGTGATTTCCAGCACCCTCGAGGGCTTCGCGCAACAAAAAGAAACCGAGCAACGGCACAGAAATCGTTAACAAATTGAGGAAATACTATCGATACGAGAATCCGCAATCAAGTTTCTTTCATCTCTGCTTTAACACTTAACGAACGTATTTTTTTATTCTACTTTTTTGTCGGCGTTCCTGGTATTTTTTAAGGAATGGAAGAAGAAGTATATGCAAGGTTTTAAAGCGTTGTAAATTTACTAAATTAATGTTAATTGTATAGAAAATCTTAGAGGTTACTTATTTTCATATCTAATAGTTTTTACACATATATCGCGTTTTTGCTAAAACATTCACTCTTATGGAACCCGACGAAATTTACAGATGCAGTAAATTTAGTAACACTGTATCAGGTGCAGAAATTAATTCTGTGCCTTTACATTCATGCATATTCATAACTCTAGTTCAAGCAGAAATATTTACCAACATTATAAATCCTCAACATAATCTCCATTACAATGAAATTCATTTAAATTCATAACTTATACAAGTCTCGACCTGATGGCCATTACAACGTACGACAATATTCGAAAATGTACATCTATACATATGCAAAGTGTAGCAATTATCGAATTTCGCATTTTACCATTTTTCCAACAGATTATATCTAACAATCTTGTACGTGAACTTGTAAATGCTTAACCGTAGAAACGAATTATGTGCTTTTACATTCACGAATCCTATCCAGATTTATTGTCACTGCCGGCTCTCCTTCGAAATTAATTTTTTTAGTTTCATAATGAAAGTCCTGTCGCCCATTTCTCAATGACGTGGCAACCAACGTGTTGAATGCCTCACCCTGTATCGCGTAAAACATTGGATGACCAATCATTTTGTTCCGCACTATATGTTCGCCTGCTTGTCAGACAAGTAATAAGTACGTTAAGAGGCCGGCGCAAAGAAACAATACCGACAAACGTGGTCCCGTGTGGCCTGGAGTGAATTCCAGACGTGGTCACTTGACTCGAAGCATGCCCCTTTATTCCGCTGTAACACGTATATGTATACGGTACACACACGTCTGCCCAGTCCTGCCGCGTGCTTCCTACGGGCCGATTCTTGTTCCTCTTTCCGGAACGATCGATCGATCGCGCCAGGAAGCGGGAGGTACTTTAGAATGACTGCGCCGTGACAAATTATTCAGCGGTTGCCGATGTCTCCGCGTTAACGTTGTATGCGCGCTGAATATTTTAACGGCAACACGGGTCTTATCCCTTGGGTCTCCAACCCCCGATACTCGTAAGAATTATATCGAGAAGCGGAATCGACAGCCCTCGATCTCCAACCGTGAGTGAAGATTCTGATAACTGGAAGCGTCGGAGCATATCGTGTATTGCGGTATTCGCTATTAAATTACGCACATCAATCGATGCATTGATAATTCGAAAGCAAAAATACTATTATTTTCTTGATACTTAATATATGTTTTTTAAATTTTTCTACAATTTTTCTAAAATTTTTAAAATTGCGAAAAACTCTCATTGGGATATTGGGAATACCGAAATATTACGTTCATTAATATAATTAACTCTCGAGCGATTGATAGTAAAGCTTCCTCGTATACGATATTTTCTAAAATTTTCAAGATTGTGAAAAATTCTTATTGGAAATCGGGAATACCGAAATATTTATTTATAGGAAAAGAAAAATGGAGAAATATTTCAATGGAAGAGAGAAATGGAAATCGAAAGGAGTTTTTCTCGAGAAATGAAAATAGAGTTTTTACAAAATCGCGAAAATTCTAAAGCCACTCACTAAATGTGAGGGATCCCCGCGACACAAACTTGTGGTGTTGAAATCCGCAATGGCGAATCGGGTCTGCGTGGATATCGCTTTGTAAATCTGATACGCGTAATATTAATTTAGTCCAGATCGGTTATTAGTGTAATTACACGGCCATCGATAAAGGCGCTGTATGTAAATTTAACTGAATTATTGGCGCTGTGCACACGCAGCTGCATCGCTGTGGAGCACACACCGGAAACGGCCACGATGTGGCAATAACGCCGATGAATGTTCCTTGTAATGAATAATATACCTTTGTGAATTATTAATGGTGCGGTGGGCGTATGTACAGTGTGATTTTTACAGAGTAATCGATGTAATTACGCTTATGAGTGAACAGGTGTGTGGAACAATTCACGATAATAGTATTAAGTTCCGAAACTGTCATATATCCAGTTGAATGCTGTTAACAAATTAAGTTTGTATAGTTGGACTCTAGTTAGGTGAATAATAAACAGTTTCATTTCTTTAATTAGAATCTAGTTAATCTAAAAATGAAAATTACTAGCAAAAGAGGAAGAATTAAAAAGCAAATACTAATTGCACGACTATAATTTAACCGTTTTACGTTCTTACGAACCGAATGACAAAACATTTCTACTGAAATAATTGAAAGATCATGTAAAAGTTGTTCACGAAAAGTCGACGCTGTCAAGAAGATAAAAGTAAAATATTAAATTTTCCTATCGATTTATACTATTTAGTTTTATGTAATTTCGAAGAGTACACTATAAAATAAATATATATAAACTAAATTAAAATTTGTACTCTTTCTTTAATGGTGGAAATGTAAAAGTTTTAATTTAGTGATGAAGATATTGATGATTAGTGATGAAGCTATTGTTACGTTTCAGCATATATTTGCATGACGTGCTTTCATATATCACATATGTTGCACATTTATACATTTCGACATACTTTAAATGCAGGAACATTCTTCGTCTAGTTATCAGCGATCGTTTCGCAAATCCGGCTACACGAACCGTATTCGGCGCGCCTGACGCGCGAGCGTGTATTCATCAGCGAGCGGCTGCGGATATTGCAGGAGCGGGTTGGTTCGCAGCTTGCGGTACGTATGGACACGGAGAGAAGCTGGGATCTAATCTCGCGTGCGGTGGGTAACTTCGAGAAGACAATCTAACTATCTTGCTCACGTACGGAACAACGATGTAACTAAGGAGATAGTCAAAGGGTTCGAGGCCCCGATGGCAAGTCGAAGTCCGTCTAAGGAGTACTTTCCCTCGCGTATCGCAGGTCCTTCTGTTCCGAAGCTGAGATGAACAGATCGTGCAGGTCACGTGGATTCCCTTTTCACGGTCCTCGAACTGCATGCTCGAGGAACTTAATTCCCGCTGCCGCTCGCTACCGAAAAGTTGTTGCTTCAACTCTACCGATTTCTGGAAAGTCGCGTGTATTTTGTCGTTTAGACATTGTTGAAAATGATTCCGTCATTAGAGATTAAAATCTTTTCACGTCGAAGAAATTTTTCATTCCATTAAGTAAAAATATTTGCTTGTCATTCTGGTACGTTAGAGTACCAAATCTTTTAATTTCTCACATTAATCTCCATAAAATGGTTCTGAATACAGAATCTAAATCTCAACCTGATGGTCACTAGAATGTATCTATATATACGAAGTTTAGTAGTTGTCAAATTTCATCTATAATCATTCTTCGAATAATTATAATTATATTATGACACAATATTTCATTACATCATTAATCTATAAGTAATTAGCGTGTTATATTTCGTTCTACACTGCATTTCTAATAATACCTCGTCCTTTTGGTGAAAATATATTTTACACAATTAAATTTGTTATTAAATGTATGATTTCAAGGCGTTAAATAAATATGTCTGGGTGTACCATCTGCAGTACACGTGGCCTGAAGAAAATGAAGAAGTTCGACCAGAATGAGTTGCATCGGAATGCTAATAACCCCTTCGTCGACCTTGAATGCAAAGCTCGCTTCTCTAGTGTATCTGTTTATCAACAATTTCCTCTGTTCGCATGGTTCAAGATCATCTGACAGTGTTTGAGTCAGGTCAGTGTGTACTCGGCAGTTTAATGACGACGAAACCCAAACGAGCAGACGAACAGACGTGCAGGGCAAAATTCATGCAGGAACGTGCTAACCAGATGCTAATAGCATTCCACTGACTTACATTACGAGGGAAATTTTGATGTATACTGACTCGAAGAATTGATCCTGACATAGAATCCTATACATGGATATATAGAGTATTCCAGCAATCGTGGCACAACCAGGAAAACGATAATTTATCTTATAATACAACTAGCTCTGCCATGTTCTCTTTCTTTTCCTTTTCTCGTTTTCTTATTCTGTTTCGTTTTTTAGTATTCCTATTATATTGTACTTCGGTCTGTTAGGTTAATAACAGCATAAAACCGTACTTCGCCTTTGTACCATTACATACACTAATTGTTCCTTTTATACATTAATTTCCCTTTTCTTTTAATTTGTTCCGCTCGACACTTTATTTTTCTTGTAGACAACCTTGACGCAATAAGTACGTGTTATTAGTATCATTACTATGCAGTATGATGTTTCAATATTCTCATACGACAGTACCGATAGCAAGTTATTTCGAGTAGCAAAGAAAAAGGTAACGAATAAATTTAATCTATTCGTTATTCTTGAGTTTACAAGTGATATAGTGATGAACAAGTAGATTTTACTCGATATCTTATAATATATTCTTCAAGTTATTCATTATTTGCTAATAATACATAATAGGAATTTCATCAATGAGAAACCATCGTCTCCTCGAATGACGAACGACGAATCACAAATATTACGAATAAAATATTATCTGTTATTTGCCCCGAAATACTTTATTTGACTTGCGGCGAGCAGCGCCATACCGATTGGCACGTCCCGCGGCGAGGGCGAAACATCGCGATCGGTCGAGCAGATCCTCCTTTAATTTTAATTTAAGGTGCAAAGGAAGGAGCTCGTCTAAGTTAATCCGCGTCGTTCCGCGATCGACATCCCGTTTTACATACCGGAAAACTTTTTATCGTTGCACCACGGGTCGCGGGGAGGGGGCGGGGATAGGGGAAGCAAAAATTGTCCCGGATCCCGATTAATTTATATCCCTGTCCCTGGAAGTGCGGGCGGAGGCGAGCCTGCGCGTAGCTGAATAAAACATCGGCTGATTCCAACAGGAGTAACTAAATTTCAAGCAATGGCACGGCACCGCAGCCACGACCTTTCGAAAGTTCAACGACACTTGGCCAGGCGTGCGCGACTTGTAGCGCTCCGCTGGAGAATCTGGCATAAAAATTGTAAATCGCGGATATACCAGCGCCGGTGGCTCGATACCGGAGGGAATAATCGTGCGTTACGATCGGCCACGAAACTTCGCTCGGATACGCGGCCCGTGAATTACGCGGCAAGGAGGAATTCCCAGCGTGCAGACGGAGGCAATGATGGGTTTCGAGCAGTCTTAAAGGGACTAGACAGTCGAATTGCTCGAAAATAAATCGCTTCGTTGCCAATCGGTTCCAACGAAATGAACGCGTGTCGTTTAGACTCTGCCTTTAGGCGTAGCTTGAACATTAAGACGAAATAATTTGTCATGTACATAGTGTATTTGTTTTCGGCTAATTGTAAGTATTACACGAGGTCTGTCCCGACCTCCCTTCATATTTCCACGCTGGTGTTATTCTGCGTCATCGGGCTGGTGGTATCCTTTGCGGTGATCCTCATTTGATTAAAGAATCCGCTTCTAACGGCCTTTCCACGTTTGGTAGCAGTCCTGGAACTCGTTTTTGGGTATAGCCTTTAGAGCGTTCGTCGTATTAGTTTCGACTGTTTTTTTGTCGTCGAATCAGTGTCCTTTAAGCGGCATTTTTAATCTTGGAAACAGTCAAAAGTCACACGGAGCTACATCGGGACTATACAGAGGCTGACAGAGCTGTACGACTTTGTCAATGGAATCAATGCAATCGGTTCATTCTCAAATCTTTTACAATGATACGATGCACATTCGGTTTCTTACGTTATGTGCGATTAATCTCACACTCGACCGACAGTCGGAATCCAAAATAGACTTCACTTGAGTCACATGTCGGTAGCTCTGGACGTTGATGGCTGCCCGAGTGTTGTACACCCCAGCTTACAAATATAATATGGATATTGTCTCAACTGGAATATATATCTGTTTGTCGAGCACTCATAATTAGGAAGACATTAATCCTTGTATATAGTCTCGAATAAAGTGAACATTCCTATGAGGCTCAAATTTTATTTCTATACAATTAGAAGTCATGTAATCCAACATTTGTGGTAGTACTTATTTTTGCAACCTCTTTAGAATTTACCAATCTTATCCAGATTTATTTTCTTGAACATTTCAGCTCCAGAATTAATTTATTCAGTTTTTCAGTCAAACCCTTGTCACCTATACGTGGATGACATTGCGGTCAACGTGTTAATTGTACATATACCGAGTTGTGACTTCGACGAACCCCCTCCTCAACCCTTGATAATCCAAGGGTTAATTTACACATCTCGTACGAAGTGATTCCTGTCTGCACATTTTGCATCGGGATGACTTCGAGCGCAACGCGTTAAAGTTACTCGTTGTACGCGTGTCTGATACGAATTGCCTTCGCGAACAACCCCTCCCCTCTACGACGACCCCGTAAAAATTATCATCCGTTCTCGATTTCGTTCGATTATAGCGTACAATGAGACGGCGAGCACCGAGCAATGTCGCCAAATAAAATCTCCAGAGGGTGTCCTCGAGTGCTCTACGTGCAGACAGAGAGATGAGACAGACAGCTAGTGCACGTTCACATTCAAACGACGCCACGACGGCCGCGTGTGGGTGGTCTTAGCTCACTTTTATCGTCGGAAACCGAACTGGAGCGCAAGAGTCTACCATGCACCCTGTTGTCGCTCTTCATCCCCTTCCCCGTTCGGGAGTTTATTTCGCGAATCCACCCACCGCCTCGGCTTGGCTCGAGGCCTGCTCCATGCTACCTACTAGCGCCATATCGCGTTCTGAATACAAATCGCCATGTTTCCTTTCGCGAGTTTCCGAAGACTTTTAGAACACGATCATTACCATTAATGAAGAACTCAACGTTGGGTCGTCGCTTCTTGAATCCCCTTCTCCTCGACATTGCTTAAAGGGATATTCTAGTCGAGAACTTTCACAATTTCGAAAGTTGTATTTCATAAGATTGACGTGGTCAATTTAAATCGAAATAGGCTCATATGATTCGTATTCAATCAAAGAACAATCAAGTGATGTTCTGTTAAAATCCTTTATTAACCCTTTGCACTCGAGGCCTTTTCTTCTGGTATCTACCAGCAACTCGAGATGCTTTCTTAGCATTCTATTGCCATGAATTCTAAAATATCTAGATTTGAGAATAAGGTCACCTTTAAATCGCTGACAATCATTTTATTGACACTTCGAGCTCCAAAGAAATTAAACCTAAAGAAACATTAGGTGTTTTAGATTTGCTGCGTGAAACCTAATGGTGGCTAAGAGTCACCTCTCGAGTGCAAAGGGTTAAATAAATCCACGGAACAACTACCTTAACGGAGCATGGTATCATTAAATGGAACACAATAATAAATCTTTATCGTTTCTTTGAAACGTCATACATTTTGCGAGTCTTTTTAACAACAATTTAGACGACATTGTGCATCGCTGAGATTCGTGTGTCACCAAACGCGAGGGCCGCGCGACTGCGTCTTCGTGTTGCATTTATGGAAACGGGCTTTGCCTTTCGGGATACCTGCCGACGAACGCTCGTGCAAGCACGCTGGGCGATATGGTTGAAGTCCGGTGGTTGACTCGCTCTCGACAGAGCCTTTCTGCCCAGGGTAGATGTAATTAAAAATACTCGCATGGTTAATTCCCAAACAGCCGTGACCGCCTCACGTCTGATGTTGCGTCCCAAAACTGAACATTCGAGTCTATTCGAAAGTCCGAACCCAGAAAATGGCTTAATCCTTTGGTCGTAATTGCCCTAATTCGATTTGCGCATTGTCAGTGTTATTCAAAATCTTGCTACATCCTCAGCAGAGGTCAAAATCAATATCCCTATAGCTTCGAAATTGAGAAGAAATATTTCAATTTCTTATAGGACAGAGGTAACACTTGTTACATTGTATTTCACTGGACACCTTCTCACACTGGAATACTTGAAAATGATCGAGTACATGCTGCCGCTATAGCATGTTAGAAATCATTATAGTTAGAAATCATTTCACAATTTGTTCAATTCGTTTCACACAGAATATCGCGTTTTTTCGAAACTACATTTCGAATAAAGTGTGGTAACATTTTTTTTGTGCCACCCTGTATAACGTGATCGGTACAGTCGTATCTACAAGAGCGTTAGTAGGAACAAAGCTTAAAAGTGCAGATGTCGAGGAAACGAAAACGTCGACGAACCGAAGGTTTATTTAAAACGATACGATGGTGTCGTTTGGAGTGCAAAGATCGACTCTGACGTTTCGCTTATTTTTAGAGGGCACGATAGAGAATATCGTTGCAACCTTTGCAGGGGTTGATAACCTTTTACAATTAGAAGATCTTTTTGCAGCTTAATATTGCCTAACACAGTAGAAAACTAACACTTGATGCACGATGCGTTAGATTGCACTTACACTGTCGATCCATAAAGTATGGTGGTCAACCAATAGATGACGCCTTTGTTCGCAAAGGAACTTAGGTACAGTGTTCTTCTATGGACCACTATGTTGAATTAGAGTGAAACTACTTGTAATATTTTGTAACAGACGTCAATAGTTTGCACGAGAAACACTTAGAGACCAATTCTGGGTATATGAGATTTAAAAAAATAATTATTGTATTGTAAAACCAATAAATGGTGTCTGTGTTCGCAAATTAATAAACAATATTTTTAACCACAACGCTTGTCCAATGATCCCATTATATTGCACGAAAAACACTTAAACGAAAACCAGCTGTGGCTGTACAAGATTTCATATTTTACAAAAATAATTTCGTTGCAAAAACTAATCGTACATTTATTCAGATCAAAATCTACAGCAGATTTGAATACATCTAACATAAAATTGATAAATTTTGCGAATAGACCGCAGCGAACACTTCAAAGAGCCACAAATTCGGCAAGTCTGCCGTAGTTCCACGTTTGAAACCTCAAACGTACCAATCATGGTATTCCGGAATGGTATCGAATATCGAACAACGTATTTGGACAGTTTTCAAAACGACATTGATTCGGCTGTGAATAAGTGTCCGCAACGGTATGACCTGAACCGTAACGAGATGCTGGTCATTACTTCGCTGGTCCATGCCCTCACAGGGGATTAGTCAAAGCCCAAAATAATACCGTGGGCGAGCGGTGTTTGCGCATACTGCGGTACAAATCTCCACATCGATGTAAATCGGACGCTTTAAGCTATTTGGACGTAAATCCAGCGCGCAGTCGATTAAATATTTCCCTCAGTTAAAATTTATGTTACTGTTTATTTATTAGCGATGGACTCTTATCCGACACATTCTCATGGTTATTTATTACAGTTTTCAAGTATTTTGGCGCGCGTTACTCTGAATGAAAAAGAAAACTGCTATGATGGAGAAATGTAGACGAAAGATTTTTATTGTACCTTTAATTATTGATTGAAAATTCTCGATGTTTTGAGTTGTAGAGTCGATACGACACTGTCTCAATTGAAATATATGTATATCTAAAAAAAGTTACGAATCTATTACCGAATATCACTTTTCTATCAATTTTGTCGAGCAAACTAAACGAATTACATTATTTTAACTTGTGTTGTTCGAAAAAGTAACATTTGAACAATATTTCATAAATTTTTCACAAAAAAAAAAATATTATAATATAAATATTTTTTGTACCCAGGAACAAGTTAGAGGGGTGAAAGCTTGAGAATTTGAAAGTTATACAATAAGAATATGAAAATTTCAACGGCGCGCATACGCATCACCTGGAGCCAGTATGTTAATGCAATATTCACAAATATTTCAACGTGATCACTTACAGCATTCGTCTAGCCACGTATTCGATGCGACATTAAACTCATATTAATAAAAATAGAAAGTAAAAAGAACTCGACAATGAAACACGGTATCGCATAGCTCGAAAGACGCGCGCTCGAACCCGTATTTCTCTGTTTTGATTTCGGACAGCGGCGCGCAGACAGCAAGAGAGTGGACTTGAAAATAACCGAAGGCAGGAGAAGGCCCGTCTATTAATAGAGAACCGGAGAGTATCTTTGTCGTGCGTTCGGCAGCGTCGCCGTCGGTTTCGGAGTAAAATTTCGTCGGTCGATTTACGCCGTTCCGCGATACATTCCTCGCGCGTACACGCACGGGGCACGCGAAACTCGATCGGAACACGACCAACGACCACTCCGGGGTGGAAGTTCGCGTCCGTGGCGCGAGTTTCCCTCGCGAGGCTCCGAACGTCGCGAAAACGCGAACCGTGGCTGCGGTGTGTCGGACAGATGGATGAGAGGGAACGACGAGGAACGCACTGGGAAACGGAGGAACGACGAAACGAGGCGAAACCAGAGTAAGGTACCGAATGCCTCGGCGCGCGTACACCGCAAGATTCCTCGAAGGTTCCACGAGTTCGGGTTCACCTACAGACGAACTGGAAGGAAGTTGAAAACCGCATTCGAGTGAATCTAAATAAAGAACTACGGCAGCGGATGAGCCTGAGGAACGGGGCGGAGGCTGGGAGCTCTGGCGAAGAGGGATATGCGGTGAGTAAGAATGGTACAACGAGCCGCATGCAGCGTTGAGGCGAACACATTCCCCAATGGCGTACGGATCAGCGACCGGGAAGCAACAGGGTCGAACGTCGCCGCGACGGACGCGACGTTAGACCGCGTATCGCGCGACGCCGAGGAAGTACGCGGAAACGCGAGGTTCTCTTTGTTCAAGTGGTTCAAACGGTCCGGGAATCGCGAGTCGAGCCTCGAGAAGCGACGAAAAACCCTCGACAAGTGTAGAGAAAACGACCCCGACGTGCCTCCCCTCGAACGAAGCGTCTGCTCGAGCACGGAGAGCGTGGACACCTTCTACAGCACCACCACCGTGCGCAGCTTTGCCTTTCACACGGGTACCGTGGGCAGATGCAACGGACTATCCTTAGACATCCTCAAGCAGGCAGCCGAGGTGGGCCCTTTCGCGGCCGGAGCTTCCAAGATCGCCGTGGGCAACAAAGAGAACCTAGACGCTACCTGTACTCTACCCGCGAATGCTCACTCTCGCAGAAGGGACATAACCGCAAGGTACTCTCTGCAACCGTCGGCGACGTTCGCCTCCTGCGGGAACCTACCCTTCCCAGAGAGACGACTGAGCTCCGTCAGGAGGCTCGACGGCGCGGGCGGAAAGAGCAGGAGGGTCCACGTGAAGGGCAAACGACGCGCGCCTAATCCACCCGTGAACGCGACGAATGCTCATGAAACGCCACGGAACAGCAACAGGCGAAAGCGTCGCGCGCCTAAACCGCCAGAGAAGCCGAAGACACCGGTCACCGATGGCGAAATGGATGTAGAGGCGCGCCTGGACGACGGGCAGACGATTAGCAACGACACCTTGGTGCTTCAGAGAGGAGTTTTGCTGTCGAGGAAGGAGCCAAAGCAAGAGGACGCGGTTCCTCGGGAGAGTCCACCTCCGATCGTTGGAACTCTGAGCGCAGCCATGCCGCGACCTTGGTACAAACGCAGCGTCTTCGAGCATTCTCGAGAGTCCGGATCGTCCAAACGGGGCGATGTTCTTCGAGGTTCGTCGACGGTCGAGGCGAAGGAGGAATGCGCAGCCTCGAGTGTAGTTTCTTCCGCGGGATACTCGATGGACGCCTCTTTGTCCAGACTGAGCTTTTTCCATCGCGGCGGACAGTCGGAGGAGAGGAAGAGGGATACGAAACGAAAGTCTGGTCTATCGATCCTGACCAACATCAGCGAGCTGGACAAAGAGGCGGCTGCTATCGTTCAAGAGGAACAGGCTCGCGCCAGGGCCTCCATGCTGCTCAAGTCCTCGCGGTTCGTCGACTCGTTCGAGAAGAGAAACGAGGTGAACGAGGAGATCGTCCAGGACATGGTAGCCTCCGCCATGGAGAACTCGTCGCCGAGACGAGGGACGCGGGCACTCATTTCCAAGTTCAACGCCATCAGCAACATCACCAAGGTCACGGTCAACGCGAACTTCTTCGCAAAGGGGGGTCGGGAGCATCAACAGGCGACCAAGTTCGAACGTGACGTCGTGAGGAACGCTAGAGCCAATTCGTTCGAGCAGACCAATTGGAAGGAACACACGCGGTTTTCGAGTCCATCTCTGGCGAGTCAGAGCAGCCACATCGAGAAAGACATCTCCAGGTATTTTCTCCCGCAACAAAAGACCCCGAGTGCCAGGCAGGAGAGTGCAGAGTTTAAGTTGCCTGGATCCAGAATCGGTAAAGAACAGACGGATCGACTCGCGAGCGAGACTTCTGGGAGGATATCGTTCCTGCAGAGTCAACTCGCTGCAAATCGAATGAACGATCCTTCGAGCCCTCGAAAGGAGGACGCGGCGACTGCGACGGGGGAGAAAATGAAATCAAGACAGGAAGTCGTCGAAAGGAAGGAAAGAAAGTCGAGCAACGAGAACGCCAGGGAGAGCTTGTTCCCTCGCGGTCGTGCCTCCGCCGAGATCGTCCTGGAGGAGCCAAAAAAAATGGACAAGCATCACATGGAGGGCGTGCAGAAGGAATTCTCGGACATCTTCGACGAGATCGACAAACAGCTGCGCGTGAAGGAGTTGAAATTCATCGATCGTCGCTCAGCCGCTAATCAGAGGGGCGAAGTTCGCCAAGAGGAAGCTGGAATATCAAGTAAGGTAAGCAAAGTGCTCGACATTCTCGTGGAGGCGGAGAAGGACGCTAAGACAAAGACGAGCGTGCAGGAAAAATCGATAGTCGAGGTTGCCTCTCCTTCGAACTCGAAAGCGAAACCAGCCAAGACCAGGTCCCCGACGCTGAACACCGTCGAGGATCCAGTTACCACGGACCTGAAGGAGATGCTGAAGGAAATGAAACACTCGTTACCGAAACGCTCGAAGCCAGGGAAATTGTTGACGCGCGCAGACGACCAGGGGGTGATAAAGGAGAACGAAACGTCCGCTGGCCAAGAGAAGACTACCTATTTCGTGTCCGCGGTGACGAAAGTCGAGAACATCGCGCTGCGAAACGACTACGATACGGACAAGCAGAAGGTGTCGTGCTCGGTGCAAACCAGTGGAAACGTGAGAAGATTGAATCAACCGACGACAGAGCAGCCGTCGGCGTCGGGCTGGAAACAGGAGAACGTCGTTTACAAAACGTCCGGGAGAAGTCTGGGTGGCACGGGCCTGGTGAAGAACACCTTTCAGCTGATAAGACCGCGCGATTTTGCCGAGATCGAAGCCACCAAGACGACGAGGACTGGTTACAGCGAGAACACGTATGCGAATGTGATCGAACAGTCGCTTTACGCGAACGCTCACGTACCACCTTCGCCTAAACAACGCACCAGTCCTGTTAGAATTGAAGAGTCGAAGAAGACTAATAACGACGATGCACCGACGAATTCGTCTCTGCCGGCTGAACAAACAACACAGCGCAAGGATGGCGCCTCGCGGGGTGCCGAAGAAGGTAACTCGAGTTGTTGGACAATACCAACAATTTTCACTGATTTTGACAAAACTAAAACTAACAAAATAAGATCGGGGCAAGTAGAAATTAAATAAATGTTGCTTGCAGTTGACTCAGTCAATCCTTATTCGTTCCTTTCTTCGCAACCTAATCTTTGAAAAAATAAGCTAATAGCCTTATACAGTGGTAGATGCGACTATAAATATTGGGTCTAGAAATTAATTCTGTGCCTTTACATTCACACATTTATAATTCTAGTTCAAGTAAAAGTAATTATTCATCATTCTGTTACGTTAGAGTACTGTTTATTACAATGAATCTAGATACATAAATCGAGTCTCAACCTGATGGACATTAGAATGCGTCTACATATATGTACGAAGTTTAGTAGCCCACACATTATGCTTATTGTTTTTCTTTCAACAAATTACAAGTGAACTAGACAATTACTACATGTAGAAATTAATGCTCTTTAGATTTATTACAAATATTCACTGGCCATTTTGTCATTTTAATGTAATTACCTACCAATCTTCGTAGTAATGAAATACACGAGTTTCGACATTTTGCTTTTACAACTATACCTGCTCTTTTGGAATGTAGAGTTTTCCTTTATATGTAAACAATAAATTTACTTTTAGAAAAATAGAGAATTAATTCCTACACCTAATATATTAAATGATACAAAAGAATATATCGCTGAGACCTCGCAGTACCTGTAGCTTACGTTCCCACGAAATCATGACGCAGCCCTGGCAGTTAACATTGTCCTCCCCTTGTGAATCACGCGCCTAAATTTATTACATCGATGTCATTCGTTTTTCCCTATTACTGTTTTAACGTTCACTCTCCGTTTCTTTCTTTTTTTCCCTCCGTTTATTGCAGAGAACAATTCAACGGAGAAAAACATGAATACGCTCGCCATAAACCGATTACTCCGAAAGTTGGAAGCTGCGATTGCATCTGGTCATCATCAACAAGCGGCTGGGCTGGCCAAGGAACTGGCGCGGCTCAAAATTCACTGCTCCGTAATTCGACAGCGATCGACTCGTCTCAAAGATCAGTTGATTAAAGTCAATATGTACATTGAGGACAAGCTCGCTCATCAAGGCCCGATACCACTCCAGGTAAATAGCGGTACCTGCTCGATTCAAGGTACACCGTTTGCTAGCCGTAAGATTATATTAGCTGCTTTACCGAGTCGAGATATGATAACAGCTGCCGAGCAGAATGACGGTGGCCGAGTTGAAAACGAAGGTACACACGGAATTCGAGATACCGACGAACGTGCAACGATGGATCATCGGTAAGAACCTGGCTGACCGCGATGGAGCGACGCTGAAAGAGTTACAAGCGGTGGATGGGTCACCGATATTTTTGTACCTCGTGGCCCCAGGTAATAAAGCAATTTACAGTAGCCTTTCGTATAACTCACTAATTGAAATGTCGACAAATAGTGGAGTTTTTGGATAATAAAACAACCACTTTTTTATATTACCACTTTATCGGCCAGTAGCCTATCGTAGGAGTCTGTACGAAAAATAAGGCCCGGAGATTTGAACCCACGATCTTCGGATCCACACCGCTTTTCCTACACGACCAATCTCGCACCCTACGATTCCTAGTTTCGTTTTCCTTTTTTGTAAAATTCAATTACATTTACAACGGTGAAAATGGAAAGCATTACTCGATAGTTATTCATTTGCAATTAAAAAGTACGTAACTAAATAACACTTTGCGACACGCAAAGTTGAAATTTAAAAACTGATGTAATTTTCCTTCTCCGCCAAAGACTTTTGCAAGTATTATCTCTTGTATTTAAATATTCTTTATCGACTTGCAGATTTGAAACCTGAAAATGTGATACAAGTAGACAACCTTAATGTAGAGAAACTGCCAAATGTGATAAACGATGAAGCAATTGCGTCTACGGTAGGACTGCAGGCTGTGGAAGAAGATCAAGAAGTGGTCGAAGAACTTCAGGTACCAATTATTGCTAAAGAATCTGTCTAATTTAAAAACCTTTAAATTGAAAGCTACTCGAGATTTAAAATAGACTCAGAAATAAAATCGAACTAATAATAATTATTTTAGAAATCTCAGTCCTTATAATTCGATCACATGCATCTTTCATCTTAAAATTATATTTTAACGAATCTAATTAAGATGACAACACCAATCAAATCACCTATTACATTTAGTAAGATTAAAACCATGACATTTAATGCTATTAACGTAAAAAATTTATTAACTAGAGCGTTAAATTAATTTATATTCAACGAACAATAAACTAGAATCTTATATGTAATAGTAGTATTAATATTCATAATTATAACTTCAACCACGTTCCTTTAATTTGATTAATTCCATTTTAAATTCTAATGTATCCATTTACTAATTGTCTAAAAAAATCTAAAACAAAATCGATCGAAACTGCTAATGTTAATTACCTCGCAATAAAATAATTAAATACCTACCTACCTTATAACATGTATTTTAATATTTATAAAACAACAACGAACAGGAGACAGAGGACAAGGATATACCAGAGGACGTCAGGATGGAACGATACGAGGAACTGATATCCTTAGAAAACTGCGACGTTATACCAAACTCTGAGCCAATCGAGTGTCCCGTATGTTTCGTTACATACGGTCCGCGCGAGGGCGTAATATTAAGAGATTGCCTACATATGTTTTGCAGGTATGAAATACTATTATAAAATTATGATTCTTCCATGGCAAAGAATTCTACTCAACTAGTTTTTGTTTAGGTCATGTATTGCTAATACGATTAGATACTGCGAAGATGCCGAGGTAAAATGTCCTTACAGGGATTCGGAATATACTTGCGAATCCACTCTTCAAGAACGTGAAATCAAGGCGGTAAGTTTATAGTTCAAATTTTTTACTGACAAGGAAACTTCACTAATTGATACACGTCCAAAAATTTGAAGTTCTACGGAAATAAAGTTCATGAGAACCTAATCACAATGTTCCCTACTCCCTCTCTACTCTTTACTCATTGCTTCATACTTCATCTTTATTTAGAACAAGAGTCATAATCGAAGTTACAGAACTTTCACTCTCTGGTCCTAAACGAGTTCACTATGTCTGTTTAGCTTGTGGAGCCAGAAGTGTACCAACAACATCTTGCAAAGTCGATCGCGCAAGCGGAAAACAATGCTGGGAACAACGCGTTTCACTGTAAAACACCAGATTGTCCCGGATGGTGCATTTATGATGACGATGTGAATAATTTCCTTTGTCCCGTGTGTGGCGCAAATAATTGTCTCACTTGTCAGGTCAGTAAGCAAACCAACAAAATTATAATTCGTATCACGATTCAGTTGACTTCGTAATTCAATCCTACTTAAGTTAGACTTCTTTTATTCTGAATAAAGTATACAAATTCCAGATTTAATATAGATATAGATTATCAACTGATTTCACATCGCAGGTCATACACGCTGGAAAAAATTGTAAACAGTACCAACAAGAACTAAGGCTATCAAAGGAAACGGACCAGGAGTCGAGAAGAACAGCCGCCATGCTCGAAGAAATGGTGGACAGAGGCGAAGCGCTCTCTTGCCCGACGTGTGCGGTTGTGTTGATGAAGAAATGGGGTTGCGATTGGTTACGTTGTTCAATGTGCAAGACCGAAATATGCTGGGTAACGAGAGGTCCACGTTGGGGTCCAGGAGTGAGTAAATATTCGTATTATTTAAACAACAATGCATTAAAGAGCACAATATACAATAACAAATACTTTTCAGAACATTTGTGTGATTTTTAGTTTGGCTCCTTACTGTATACGTGGTAATTATTTGATTGCTTTACATATTTATTAATTCATCTTTTCTCGTTTTCACAGGGAAAAGGAGACACGTCCGGTGGCTGTAGATGCAGAGAAAATGGAGTGAAGTGTCATCCTCGCTGCAATTACTGTCACTGAGAACTATGAAAAGATACACTTTACCGCAACAATGTATAAGTAAAAAAACAAAAAAAAACAAAAAAAGAAAATGTACCGGGCGAATTTTTGTATGACATCAACAAAGTACTAATGTTTTGAGTTCGACCAGTACTCTAAACGTCCGAAACCTTTCATACGTATTTAACAACGAGTTTGATAACTGATAAAGCGATACTGATAACCCGTATTGGTTACACGCTGCTTGTTCAACGATTATCCTTATCGCAGAACCGTCCTTCGTGGAATTGAAAATAATGAGATAATAAAAGAGGTTTCGGTTTCTAATGGTTATTCTTATTTTCTAACCGAACAAAAGGACTAGGGAAAGAATTGTACATTACTTAAAGCTTCGTGTGAATCATAAACGTATAATAAATTATCGATACAGAATGTTTTGGAATTATACAGGCACCGATTGCTTTTCATCGTCATTAGAGGTTGTCTCATTTGTACCGATCTGTTTCAGTCGTGCCACCAGTGTTGTCTGATGATGTGTCAGCTGTCGACTTAGATTAACACCACCCGCGTTTTGCAGCGTTTGAACCAGACCCAACTGTGCCGTAGTCATGTCCAGGGACCCATATTTCAGCAAATCATCATACTTGAACACCTGTCCCTCCAATACCCCTCCTGACGAAAGTCAATTAATCAACACTTTGAGCCACAAAGTTTTCTATCGATTGGAAGGATTACGAATGGGAAGCCAGATTTCGAAAATTTCAACAAAAATATGAATAAAACAATCTAGTTTTGTTTAGTTCGTGCAACAATATTCTGAAGAAGGATAGGAATAGATCATTGTCATTAGTAGAACTGAGAGAGGGGGAAAGAGAAAGAGTTGACAACCAAGCACTGAAACTATAGTTTTGATAACTGTCAACCGTGAAATACCAAACATAACATTAGAATGTTATTCTGTGACCTCTAGAACCTTTTCATATACACTGCGACATATAGTGTCTTGTATTACTCTAAAGTTGACAGTTTCTTTGATATCTTTGTAGTTAATATGAGTAGTAACTAAACAAATAATTGTAAATTGCATGGGAAATGGATAATTTGTCTTCTTCGTTGTGTAAATTATTCATATTCATGAGTATAAAAAGCAAAGCATATGAACTCTAGTTAAATGATATAAGAACGGCGTACATATACATACATGCATAGAAAGTAAAACTTAATGGATAGACTCCGTAAAACATCTGCCACTATAATTCAAAAGGTTCATACGTTTGTTGTAAATTATTTTTATTACTTACCAATTATGCAGAATTGTTGATACTTTTTCACAATGTTCTTTAAGGCCGTCACATTTGTGTCAGGACTGAACACAAATGCAGTCCACATACCCTTTAATAACGGAGTAATGGCTTCGTATGGTGAATCCTCTATTGCTGCAAACACAACGGCTCTTCCATACCGCTTATAGTACATGTTTACCATTTTCAAATCAACCTTAAAGTCGAATACTTTGTCTTCCTTTATGCTATTTACATGTAAACACGCAATCATTTTCGAATTGTCGAACCAATTACGGACTTCCCTCGCTAAAATTTTTTCATAGGGTCCAAGTTCGTTCTTCCTCAAGAATTTTATGTTTTTGCATAATTCATACAGAGGCTTATCCTTATCAGGATTGATGAAGTATGGCGTCAAGAGTTCGTTCACTATCTTTTTCACAAAATTCACTTTCGGCTTTTTAAGATTTATTTTGCCTCTATAACGCTTCTGCTGGTACAACAACTGATTCGGTGTTAACTGAAATGCTGAAACAGAAGGAACACGTTCTACTTCCGGAGTAAATTCATTCTAATTATCCTAAGCTAATCAAAATACCTACCGTAATGTTTTCGAGATCCGTAACGCTATTCGCATCAATGAAAGGTTTATTCGTACACAAATATAAAGATATAGAAAAACCTTTTGGGAACCTAAATATATACTGGTAACAACGGAATAGTTCCTAATTCGGAACTATTGGTTATTCGATTTACACATTGGATTTACGTGCACGTTTCTTCTTCTTTTTTCTTTTTTTTTTTATTTTAAAAATAGATACATGATCGGTACGAATTGAAGACGAGTACAAAAATTATATATACAGAATTAATTACTTTTTTGCAATGATATAAGGCACTTTGGAACAAATCATACATATAAGTATATACTGTATGAACGCGTATACGTGTACGCGTGCAATAGGCGTTTAAA
Organism: Hylaeus volcanicus; assembly: GCF_026283585.1. Classification (NCBI taxonomy): domain Eukaryota; kingdom Metazoa; phylum Arthropoda; class Insecta; order Hymenoptera; family Colletidae; genus Hylaeus; species Hylaeus volcanicus. Next base: position 8,087,590 of record NC_071983.1, on the reverse strand, counting down.
ATGTGTATCCGTGTATAACATGCGTTTCTAGATGTACAAGTACGTTTATGTATATCGTGAATTCCGTATCTAAGTTATAAATACCCATCTAATATTATGCGATATAATTGATCGTTCCGCTGCAATAGTTACTGGATTCGTGTCGGGCCTCTATACTGTCACCGAAATTGAGCGATTTCCTATTCTTCCCTAGTCGAAGCATAGATCGTATGCCGCCTTTCTTTCGCGAACGTTTGTATCGATCATCTAAAGCTGAATTAAGGGAAGCCTGTTTCACGTCCCCCCGACTGTTTGGGAAACCCTCGCGATCGTCCTTAAAATTATTGCTACTCGTTATCTCGCCGTGTACGTCGTCCACGAGCCAATGTTTCCTCGGTGAAGTGAACTTATTATTACATCCAGGTATAGTGTACACGTATTCCGACTGAGTAGGGTCCACGGACTTCTCGTATCGCTTTACATTATTGTCGCTTGTCGTTCCACTCTCGCTGCTACTTTTGCTTTTGCTCTTTTCGAAGCTCTCCAATTTCCCTCCTCGTTTGGTCTGATCCTCCGACTCCGTCGACTGGTTCGCGGACTTTTGATTGACCTGCTCCTGATTTTTGTTCTCGCGTCCCTCCCGCAGTTTCTTATTCCTTTTGTAAGTGTCCGTGTTCTTCGCGTCGAGGGCAGCGTGTCGTTTCTCAGACATACTCTGCCTACCTAGAGCGTCACGTGAGAACTTATTGCACGAAGAGTTGAATTCTTCGAGAGATAACTGACTGTCATAAGTTGGATCGCCAGAGTATTGACTGTCTTTGTCGTCTGAGTTTTTCTTAGCATCGTTGCATTGTGATTCGTTAGAGTCTTCCAGTAATACTTGGTCCATACGGTCGTCGTGCTGTCCTACTGTGATCTTCTTTGCGTTACCAACGGGTTCTATCCAAGTTTTATTGGTAGCGATGCAGTAACTTTCATTTCTTAAACTGTTTTTATTATACTGTTCTGTTAATCTGTCGATGACTGGGTTCCAAGGAGACGCTGTCACACAGGATAATAAACCATTGTCTAAGATGTCTGATTGAGAATTTAAGTTGTTCTTTTCCTTCACCCTGCCCTCGTTGGCTTTCATGGAATCAGATATGTATATACTGTTGGCAGACTCCAATTTACAGTGAGGTGTCAAATTATCTGGAAGATTCTTTTCGTTTCCGTCGTAGGAAGATATCCTCCTAGCTATCGTCAGAGTGATTACACCTGTTACAGAGCTATTTGTATTGAGCATCGCTCTTCTAAGCGTTTCCATCGCATCGGAATTGGATAGTCCCAATAAAGATACGCCGTTAACATTGAGCAACTGATCATTCGTCCTTAACCGTCCATCTCTAGAAGCTGCACCTCCGTGAAGGACACTTTTTATAAAAATACCCAAATCCATATTAGTATTTTCATCTGTATTGGTAGTCTTTCCCTTTACGCTAACACCTAATCCTGCTTTTTCTGAATCATGCACTGGTATGTCCAAAGTTAATATCATGCGATTTTTCCGTGGTGACAAAACAATGTCCTCCGTAGTTTTTACCGACTTGAATGTACATTTATCGTAACTACGGGTATTAATTTTATCCTGCACTTCAGAATTCTTCTTTACTGGTGACGTACTCAATGCGTTCCAATACTTTGAATTATCTGTAACTTCTGTGGCTTGGCTGTTAACGGTAACGTGAGAATGAGTCTCTGGAACATTGGAGGAAACTTCTTCTTGGCGTGATACCACTATTTTTACCTTTCCACCAGGTGGAATACTTCTGAGAAGTGAGACAACCTCAGCTTGACTTTTACCTGTCATTTCTTTATTATTTACTTCCAACAGCCTGTCACCAGACCTTAATCTACCATCCTCGACTGCAGCACCTTTTGGTAAGATATTTTTGATATATATGGGACAGTGTCCTCCTGCAGGATTGTCACGTGTAGTGACGCTAAATCCAAGGCCATTGCTTCCTTTTGTTAATTCTATCTCTATCATGCGTCCAATTTTACGAGTGTTAGCAGTTTGTAACAAATTGTAGTTGCTGCATTGAAGTCTTTTGACATTATCGTCTGTTTCTGTTTTCTCCGATCCTCCGCTGACGTTTCCCTGATTTTTATGCAACGATTTCTTGCGTGGTCTTTTATGTTTTACAACAGAAATTTGCAAACACGGATCGGTCATACAAGTTCGAAAGATTTCTTGTACTTTGGAGAATGGTATATGCAACAGATTGTGACCATTTATTTTTATGATTTTGTCGTGTAAATCGATCTGCCCGTCTCTAGCAATTCGACCATTGGGCTCAATGCCTTCGACTCTGAGTCCCTGATCGTTACCCAGTAGGTCGTAACACGGCACCACGTGAAGTCCTAGTGGTCCTGCTTCGTTTTTTATCACAATTTCTCGAATTTCTCCTTGATCTCCAAGTTCGATATTGGCATTTGCATATTCAAACGATGCTTTGGCATCTTGTCCTAATGGTTCCCTACGTCGAGATTCTCTCGGAAGGGATTGAGCGGAATACGTGGTTAAACAAGGTTCTCTGGTCGATAATGCGTGCATCGACAATCTTTTAGTACTTTCCCTTTTAATACTACTGGTACATATGGAAGAATGTGTATCAATACCATAAGATAATTCTTTGCCATCCGATTGAAAAAAGTCTGGACTATTCGTTCCGACCGAACTTGCTCCATCACCACCAGCATGCGTAGTATCCGTACTTACAAAATGAGCAACAATCTGCTCTCTGTCATCAGCTACATCACATAACCTATCATCTGGATCCAGCAAACCACCTCCGGTTAAGGATGACAAGCTGTTTATAGACAGTACATTATCGTTCTTTCCAGTTGCTTTTTTATACCTGAGAATAGCCTCGTGCATCAAGTCCTTGACCAGTAGGGTTCCATCCCCGCAAGGAACCACCACTCGAACGTTGTCGAAACACACAGTTACCTTCATGCTCGCTCCGATTTCATATTATCGCGTTATACGTTTACGAGCACGTATCGATTATTCGTAACGTTTCAGTACGCTTAGAATTGTTTTAGCTATACCAGCGAAACTTCTGAAATAGTGTGAACGGACGCGTGACAAAGATACACGAAATCGTAACTTTTTCTTGTATAATACGATTATCTTCTATTATCTGTCGTATACTCCCATATTCCTATAATGAATCACCGACATTGCACACTAGACACTTTGATCTCGCTATCGTCGGTTAGCCTCGTTTAAAAACAAAGCGTGTATACGAAAACCGAGCGAACATACTCGATACAAAAGACTTTGTCACAATTGATAAGGCGGACGCGTACGCCCCAACTTTATCACAACATCAAATGTGCGGAACAGACGCACTCGCCATTGCCACACTTTATTCCACTATTCCTTGTGACAATCCAACGGAAAGCGAGAAACATGGCGATGCAAACAGTGCGACCAACAAAATAACCCAATCTACCGCTCTCGTCTTTAGACACCCAAAGAAATGCAGTTCGACTATACTAAATGAAAATTTATACGAGGAACGCTTACCTCTCTTTACAAGTTGCGCCATTGTTCAGCTGTATTATTCTCGAAAAGAGGGCAATAATTAGTTCACGTATAAGTTTCACGTCTTCTTCAACTTCTCACTGAACATCCTTATTTACACCGTGATCGCACTGAAATGGTTCACATCCACTGGTTCTTGTTTAACCTTGGAATTTAAAGGCCAATTTCCAATGCGATAAATCTTCATCGATTTAACAATGAACCACGTCTTCAATTGGTCAGTAACAAATTTGGTGTACTATATGATACTGAGTAGAATTGCGCATTAATTAGTGATATCAATTTAGATAAGATCCTACAGATGATGATTATTGTATTATTTTCACTGTGCATTTAGATAACTTAAAGTGAAAGTAATCGGATCGGTAATAATTTATTCAACAATATACAAGTGCACACTGCGATCGCTGGCTACGATAAATTCATAGATACTGTCCAAAGTTACCTAACCAAACCTTACCCAGTTTTGAAACGTCAAGTTACACAGAAAATTTCTAGTGATTAAACTACTTTTTTCATTACGTCATTACTGATTGATAGCACATTAGAACGTAAATATTTTTGATTTCCCAAAAAGATGAAGTGGTTCGAAGGTAGTATCAATGAAGCAGTTGCAACGTCAAGATCTAAGAAAGCAATTTTCGTCGTTTTTATTGAAGGTACGTATTTATAATGTTAGGTTAAGCTATTGTTCATTTTGTTCTTACTTAGTTTCTAAGGACACCAACTTGTATCTCCATTTGAAATTGCATTTATATCTTTATAGTTACTTATATATTGAATTGTGACGTTTGTATTTTATGTACATAATAAACATAAGTCGAACTGTATCGCAACTTATTCACAGGAAAGGATGACACATCGGCAGAGTTTGCCCAAGCAATTAATAATACAGAAGTTTCTTGTCGTTTGGAACATGAAAACTTTGTAGCAATTCGATTGGAAAGTGGATCCGAGACCTATAGGTTCTTTGCCCAAATTTGTATCCTTTTTTGTAACATGCTGGTAGTTACTTAAGCCTACATAGTAGAACTAATAGAAAGACAAAGCTATTTCAATAATTAATCTAGAAATAATTAGTCTAGCGCTAACATTATTTAAACTTTAAAACCTGTATAACAAATAATCAATGTTCTATCATAGATGGTTTATTAAAAAAAAGCATCTCTTAAATTTCATTTGAATTTTATACTTTCCTGAATGGTATGATAAGATCAATTGGTACCTGTTCCATCTCTATTCTTTATTGGTGAAAATGGTACACCATTGGAAATTATTGCTGGCACAGCAGTAGTAGCTGATTTGTTAACTAAAATTGATTTAGTTTTAACAAAAGCAGGAAAGGATAAAAACTCTTCTAACAGTTTAATAGATGCAGAGAAGAAAGCTGCTGTCGACAGTAGTGCTTCTAATAACTCAAATATAAATACAAATGCAAACATACGCCATGAAAGCGATAACATAGCTAAATCAAGTGGAGAAACATTGGTGGCACAGACATCAGAAAATGCGAGCAATAATGTTGCTACAAGCAGTACAAAGGTAGAAGCTACTGCTAGTTTGAAACCCATGGATACAGCAAAAACAAGCACCGAGACAAAGGTTGAGGACACCAAAGAATTGACACCAGAAGTATGTTTACAACAGAGGTTTCTTACTTTTTTATTCTAGGGTTCATGTTATCGAAAAAAATATGAAACTATTGTGTACTTTTAGGAAAAAGTGGAAAGAGCTAAACAGTTAATTGAGTTGCAACGAAAGCAACGTATCGAAGAAGAGGAACAGAAGGAGAGACAAAGAGAAATAGAGCGTCGCAAAACTGGTCGCGATGTGCAAAAAATGAGACAAAAGCAATATGATTTAGAGATGAAACAAGCTCACGAGGAGAAAATGAGAGAGAAAGCTGCCGATGCAGCAGCTAGAGAAAAAGTTAGACAACAAATTGCTCAGGATAAACTAGAACGAAAGCAAAAAGAAATGGTTCTGCAGGTTTGTATAGTCTCTTTCTAATAAACGCAATTGCTAGAGTTATATATTTTCATGTACCAACAAATTTTGTTTTTATTGATTGCAGCAACAAATGCAAAAAAATCAGAGTCAGGAACTGCCTAAACCATATATTCCTATGGCGAACGATGCAACTATAACTCGAATTCAATTTAGATTGCCATCTGGCAGTCCTCATATGGGACAGTTTGAACCAACGAGTACTTTACGTGATTTGCGTGCGTACGTCGTCCAGAACATTGATTTACCGTTCCGCCAGTTCGCAATGTCTATATCATTCCCTAGAAGAGATTTAACGCAGGAAGAAGATGATAAAACTCTTTTAGAATTGGAACTAGTTCCTACCGCTGTGATTTTAATTCTGCCTAAGAAAAATGTAATTGAAATTCACACTCTAAAGATATGTCTTTATTTTAATCGCATATTAATTTTTCATTATCCTAATCTTTGATTTCAGTCTAATGCTACTGCAGCCGTAACCACAACTCAAGATGTTGGTTTTTTGTCACGATTCATATGGTCCTTTTTTGCACCTATCAAGGGTGTTTACAATTATCTATTAGGTTACTTCTCAGGTGGTACACAGAGAAACGCCCAGAGACAACAGAGCAGCTCTGCTGAAAGCAGAGACACTGCAAATAGTTCGGATGGAGCACTCATACCAAACGTTCAAAATGTTGCTAATTCATCAGGGTAGGTCTTAGATGTTTCACATCAATGAAATACAAATATAGGGTTTATTATAATGTTATTTGTGGTATTTAGTTTGGTCAGAAGATATTTGGGTAATCAAGGGGGGACAACCATCAAAACGGAGGGGAATATACATAAACTTCATTCAGGTGGGGATGATAATGATGAAAATAACACGTGGAATGGTAATTCAACGCAACAAATGTAGATTATCAAGGCGTTCGAGTTCCGATAAGTTCAGTTGTTTCACAAACGAAAATATTTAAAACGCAACGGTTATACTACCTTTAATTACTAATATATTTTATTAAGCTTTTACATAATTCTGTTTCATTGTAGCGAAATCAAGCGTTGCGTATTATAATGCGATCAACGATAGTTTCATCGGTTTTAGTACATGTTACATTTAATCAATGAACAAAATATTTTATTTACGAGGAACTGTTTATTCGCGTTGAATATACAGTGAAGAAATTATTAATATTATGCAGTTCTATATCACCCTCTCAATCTGATAACTTTTCTTTTAACAAGTTACAAGTGATATACGGACCAAACGCAGTCCTCTAGCTGCGTTGTGACATATAAAGTTACATCGTAAAGTGTTTCGATGTTTCGAATATATTATATATCCTAATATCTCTAGATGAGTGTCAGATTTATTGAAGACTTTCACTTAATTTATGTTTAGATTCCCTTAAAAATTATTTTACTATAATATTCTATACAAAGTAATAACTGTATATGACCATGAATGGTAACAAGGATTGTAATGAGCATAGCAAATATATTATGTTTTATTTTATAATAAAAGGCGAAATGCACCGAACAGAGGGCCTTTATTCTGTTAATATATGAATAAATATATGAAAAAAAAATTGCACAAATTTTGGTTCTTTTGTTTCATCCTTCCCTAGAAGGATTGGAGTAAGAGGGAATTCCCACTAAAATAGCGATTAGTTAAATACTGTACTCTAAGTTCCTAGTGAGAATCCCCTATTAATCAATGGCAGCCACTAAGCAAGTCGATGCGAGATGGTTTATTACAACGGTGTGAACACGACGTGTCGCGACGCGACGCCGAGATTTTTCGTCTGACGAAACACGACTCCGAAAATATGTTCAAGGCGAGGTAACTGTTTTTCGGTCGTCGTGTTTTGCGGTTGACACGTCCACAGGAACCGATAATTTACACCCCTCCCACCTTAAGAACTGTCGATCGCGGCACCAATTAAGCGTAAAATTGACAAACATTTTGGCCGACTCATTCCTTCGAAGGTTTCGGTTTTCTGGCAATGTAACATATTGCAGAACCTGCGAGAGGAGTGTCCGAGTAACGTGATCTCATAGACACACCCTATTCGGTCCTTTCAACAGCCTATCTACATACCTTGTTCAGGACTATCGCTGTCCTTGCTCTCAAACCCATGCAATTCGTCGTTTCATTTCACCCTTTGACTGTATTTATTATTCGATGAATGTACAATTAGGAGCGAAACTAATCACGACAATTTGAAAAGTTTTTTTTATTATACAGAGCGTCCCAGTTAGGGTCTCCACATCTCCAAATCTCCGATCAAGTTATTGCCCCACGTGTCAACATATATGAGTTGATAAATAATAAAATCAGTTTTTCAGACTAAACGCAAGACTAAACTAAACGTGATTAGTTCAGATTTCTTCTTGCTATATCTCGATTACGAAGAAAATAGAGAGCCATATCGTAAATCAACCGCGACGTGCATAAATAAATTTTAATTGGAACTTGTCCGTCGAGGGATTGTTACCACCGACGTTCCCAGATCTGATTTATACGGAAGAATCGCGACTTGGCTACCAGTGGCTTTGGAAACAAATTTCTGCAGTGTATTTTGCTGGTTCGCATAATCCCAGCCAAGTTCCACATCTGTCAACAGTTCTTGTATCACTCTGTCATCCCTATCATCGTCGCGTTAATACACGCGATTATGCGTCTAATAATCTCATTAAACTTATGGTCGATTGTGCGCCCGCCGACCGTAATGGCGTAATGGAACCGACAAATTTCGCGCGTCGTACGATTTTATATGAATCCATAGGAATTCGAGCGATGCTGACAGTCAAATGAGCTCTAATAATATACCGATGCAAAGCTGGCTAAAATATTATTGGAAATAGCAAGCGTCCAAAAAGTCTATTTTGTAGCTACGAAGACAGCGTATTTTATTCTGTGCAATGTGTTTTTGAAATAGTATTTTTTTTTTGGAGGATACTGAAAATAGTAAGAGATTATTTTATTTTTTTTGATTTATTTCTAATTTATTCGCATCGTTGCAATACTTGACCAGCGATGATTCGTGAATTCATAGTAGTAAGAAATACATGGGCTAACCCTGGCCATTGGAAAAAAGTAAACATCGCTTAAACTTAAATAATCCAATTAAAAAGGAAAATAAGTACATTTAATTTTCTTTAACGTTCATCTGGCGTATTTCCGTCATCCTGTGCGCGCGCAATACTGAAATTTCACTCTCGTCGCGCCAAAAGAAGTATTTTTGCTGAAATTTATCGCGGAGACACGAACGAAGTCAGAAAGGAAGAAATAAAGAATGTAACAAAAAATCATTTCTTTTGGTACCTACGCACTTCTGAAATCGGCCATTTGGATTCGAGGGTTAAGAGACTTGGTAGCGTTCGATCTTGGTCGGAGACGTTACCATGTCTTCTCATAACTTCAAAATAAAAATTCATTTAAAATTCGTACCTCAAGAGGTTAACTAAACGAAGAAAAATTGATCGTTCTACGTAGATACCAAAAAAGTCATTATACGCACTTCTGAAATCGACCATTTGGACCTTGAGAATAAGAGACTTGGTAGCGTTTGAAAATTGGTCGGAGACGTTACCATGTCTTCTGATAACTCCAAAATAAAAATTCACTTAAAATTCGTTCTTCGAGAGGTTAACTAAACGAAAAAAATTGATCGTCCTCGTCGAGTTGGAATCGAGCGTGGAAAGATCAGGTAGTCGGCATAAATTCGATTCGTTTCGGCGCGCAACAGCTGGAAAGTTGATTTGAAATCTCGGGCTGGTTGCTGTCGAGGCAATTATTAAATAGCGTTTCATGGCGGTGACAGAAATTTATGGATACCTCATTACCACCGTTTAGTGACTGCTACCGTCGCGCTGTACGAGATCATTAGGGGCTCCTTCGAGAAACGCACGTGCTTGCCAAGGACCGCCCAAACTCTCGCGTCATTGGCCATCCAAGGGATGACGTCGTGAGCACGTGGCTTTTCGATACCGCCTCGGGAACCGAAGAATTTCACTTGGCTGCCAAAAAAGAATATTGTTGGACATCGCGGGCAACTCTGACAAACAGTCGCTGGTTTCGACTCTATTCCCGCGAACGGATCGCTGAGTACGCGTATATCGATCCCCCGAATCGATCTTTAATCATCGATCTTCGAATCCTCTACCCTTTCGATGGATGATCAGCACTTTGACCCAGGACATCAGTGTTTTGTGACACGACAGTGATAATCACGGAATGTGAAGTGAATCGTAGATACTCGAGGCACTGCTATCGTAGACAAGTTGATAAACTCATTTCACTAATTGAGCTTGTTGAATGTGAAGAGATAAATCGCGTTGGAGATATCTAATCGTTCGATCGCCGCATCGATCGGACTACCGAATGGTGATAAGATCTAGACGACAGTGAAACACCGTTGGGGAATTTAGGATGTCAGAGGAACGCGCAAAAACGTATGATCTGACCAAAGAATCGCGCGAGTTGGCCGAGGGCACGAAACTATGCTCGTTCAGTATCGAGAGCCTTTTAGCGCCGAGCAAGAAAAGCGCGGATAACGAGGCCCGTTCGCCCGCTCGGACTGAAATTTATTTACACGGACACGAATGTGAGTACTCGCGTTAGACACAATGTATCAAAGATGATATGTTGTGTAGATAACCAGTACGAACGACGAATAAAAGATGAATTATTCTCTCATCGTTCGTTTAACGAATATTTCAATTGGAGTCGTAGCACTGATTCTACAGTAAACTTAAATTTCTGTTTAATTATATTTTTTTTAAATTGCCCTCATAGAAATTCTGTCTTTACGTTTCAACAATTTTATTATAATATGATCTAAATGGCGTCGAATGCTTTCATTTTAATTTCCTTGTTTGCTTCTATTTAAATTAGAATTTGAATTCCAGTAATGTTTCCCGAGTAAAGACTGTTCTTTTAGAAATTGTCCTTATGTTTCAAGAATTTTAATATCATTAAGATGGTATCTAATTCTTCCATTTCAATTTATTGTTTGCTTCGTAATGTAAATTTTTAATTCTAAGTTTTTCTTACGACGTTAATTATTTTAACAGCGAACGACTCTGAGGGATGGAAGCTGGTAGCGCCAGATTCCTCCATGTCCATGGCAGAGGAAGCTGAATTCGACGATTCTGATATCGTTTGTTCCACCACTCCTGAACCAGAGATGTGTTATGGTGAGTTAAATTGCATTTCTTAATACTATTTACTCTGAATAATAGAGCAATGACAAAAATAACGTTCGCAAAATACGTACGAGAAGGAAGTTCGCAAAGTATTTCTTTTGTTTGAAGAAAATGTCAGAACGTTGTAACAAATAAAACGAAATAACATTTATTATGTTACTAAATTTACCGACAGACATTGTTTTGCAACGCCAGACTGCAGAACTTTGACATTATGCAAGTGTCTCGCACTTGTGTTTGTCTTTTCAAGTTACTTAGTTAATTATGATACATCAGGTGAACAAACAAAGACAGAGGCTTGGAGTTTGTTTGAATTCCTCAACGACAAATAATAAAATTATTTATTATTTACTGAACATTCTCTGCAATATCTTTATGTTTCGTTAAACCATTTGATTAATGACTGTAGGGACACTTTTTTGCAAAAATTGTTCTGTTGACATATGTGCAAATACATATTTAAATCGAGCGTGATTTCAATTTATTCACGATCGATGGTATTATGAATTGTTTTTTAACGGAAATAATAATTCACCAATAATATTCAGAGGGGCACTATTACAGACTTCGATCTGCAAAGAGCGTCGTCTATTGCTAAACGCGCCATTTTGTCTCTCAGAAACGAATCGCTTGACTCGCATGAGCCGAATACTGATTCCTCAGAATAGCGTATAAATCGAATCAAGGCTCTCTGTATGAAAAACGGAGTAAAAAACAAAAAAAGAAGAAATAGAACGAAATAATTTAGGCAGTTATGTAATTAAATTAATTTATTTCAATATAAAATGAAACGAAATGAATTGAAATGAAAAGCAAAAAAGTATCAGTCCAACGATATTTTATTCACAAAATTGAACTGAAACTTAAGATGGATGTTTATTAAAGATCGTAGACTTCTACAACGTCACGACGATCGAGACCCTGTAAATGTAAACAAATATGATTATTATCGCTTCACGAATGACTCTTAAGAGATTAGATGCGTTATCATGTTCAATCACTCACTTTCCACTAAATTATCTTCGTAATACATATTACAGTAGATGCTCGAAATGGTGGCTTTGCTCAGCGGTACATTGTCTGAAGTACTAACTATTCTGTTCTTCTTGTCCTCTCGTGTTGTTACTTATTTGTTATAAACAACTCGTTTAAATGTCCCAAAAAAAAATGTTTGTTTACATTTATAGATTCTCGCACGTCATTCCGTTCAATTCTTCCAGTAAAATATCATTTCAAGATCATATTATTAATTACACATATTTGAACGTGTTTTAATGCTAGCTATATAATACAATAGGAAAAGATATATATATATATATATTTCTCAGTGAAAAAAAATCGATGACCATGAAATCCACCAAATGAAAATAGAAGTTGGAAAAGAATGATTGTTGCAGCATATAACTAAAAGAAATATTCAGGTAGCCTGTGTTAGATGTGTCACCCTGTATATAAAAATTCAACTGCCTTTGAATTCTTCCTAAAAATCGCCACGAGTTTCCCAGACAACCCAATATTTTCATTTAAATGCGGAAAACTGAAGAACGCTTTGAGCTTTTCAATGAAAGCGTTTGTTACATAGTGCGTAATAAAGAGTAATCGTCTCCACTTAATTCGCATATTGTTACCAACGCGGACGTGAACGGGAGTAATTGTTACAGAGCCGAGGCCGATTGCCTCGCGTGGCAACGAATTGGTAAGTTCGCGCGGAGGACCGTTGGCCCCGTGAGTTTGATCCATTACTTCCTGTAGGGTCCACGCCCACTCAATGTTCCTGCTTCTCGTCCACTATTTATCTGTCTCCTGCTAATTCTGCCATGGAAATGCAGCAAAATGTGCGTTCGCGCGGTACCTAGCCACAGAATGAAAAAAGACACCGAGGACCGCGAACCATTCTGCGACATCTTGCGCGTTGGTACATTTGATTTCGCTTCTTTGAACGCAACGGAGGATCGTTAACTCTTCGCGGCACGAGAATTTTAGTAGCTTTACGAGCATTCGCACAGAGGGAGGGTCAAAGAAAGTCCGACTAGCGAACTGGGTTCTTTTTATTAACGGAACAAATATTTTCCGAGCCAATTTCTTCTGATATGTTGGAGCAATCTATACTAATATTATAAAGAGGTAAAGTTTGTTTGTTTGTATGTTATGGGTAGTCCCCGGAACTATTGACCCGATTTTAAAAAATTGTTCAGTAATAGAAAGCTACACTATCCCTGAGTAACATAGGCTACGTTTCATTTTGATAAAACTACGTTTCCAATTTGAAATCTGAAAATTTGTAAATCAAGTCGGAAGAAAAGCGTTGCTTGGCTACTTTATCGCCGACCGCGATTAGTAAACTGAAACCTTTTTAGACAAGGATGCCGCTAGACTTTTCATTCACGACCGTAGGATATTAGAATTAGATAAAGTCATTTAATTGTAAATGACTTTATTCATTTTGTCTATAATAGAGTATTTTTCGCGATTGGAATATTGTTTTTGACATGAAAGTTACACGAGCCCATAGGGGGTTATCGTAGTTGTTTCGAAAAGTACAGTCTCAATGCTCTCTTACACATGTCTATATTAAATCAATACGTTTATCTACACATACATTCGCAATAATCGAGAAATGATTGCGACAACAATGCTGACTGCTACTGTACAACTTCCGACTGTAAACTGTAACCCCCTCATCTCGGACGAGCCCCCATTTTTTTGTAGAAATCTCTACGAAAATAAGCCAAGGCAGGGAGATTCGAACCCACGATCTTCGGATCCATAGTCGACAGCTTTTCCTACACGACTAATCCCGCACCTTTACGATTCGTGTTCATGTTCGAAACAATTTCGCGAGCTAATCCACGAATACTCTAGAATCTAAAAAAAACCATCGAATCGGCTACAATTCCAGCAAGAGAGGAAAACAAAATCGAAAGTTGATCAAATTAGCACGTTGCAAGATGAACGTTATAACACGCTGACAGTTTGCGATTTACGAACAGCTACGATAGCCGTTTGCTGATCGACGACTCCGCGCAACTTAATTTCATTCCGCTGGGATAGCCGAGTTCCTCGACGACTAATTTCCACCAAGGATCCCTGGCTCGCGTGATTTACACGGCATAATGGTCGCCGCGATAAATTCGAGATCTAAGGAAAGGACAATTCTCGTTTGCGCCGTGCGCTCGGACTTGAGATATGTGGGACGTCCCGTCCAACTACAAAGCCGTCAACGCGACTCGTAAATCTTTGAGAGAAGCAACGTCGCGAGCGAGTAAACCCCTCCGAAAGATGCTGTCCTTTTAAACGAATTCAGCTTTCCGACTTCTAATGAGCTGTTTGTTTTCTGCATGATTCTGTTTATCGCGCGCGGACCATAAATTCGCGCACCTTTGCGCACGCTGAGTGAATGAAAATAATATCTTGACGCGCGTTGAACGTTCTCTTCCACGCAGCAATTGTTCATATTAATCTTCGTCAACTCCTCTGAAAAACCCATTCTGCATGTGCTTTGAGTTACTTATGGTTTAGTAAACATAATTCAATGGAAAAATGATAATTGCATATGTGCAGTGCATTTATTATTTTAGTTTAAGTAGAAATCTTTAATCGTTATTTTGTTACTATATGTTAAATTATCAACCTTCTAGGTTCTCGACCTGGTCTCCATTATAATGAATCTACAGGGTGTCCCAGAACTCCTCTAAGAACTGGGAATCCTTTGCAAACAAGTCGGTGAAGGCTTCGTTTTTGTATTATTAACGAAAATCATCGATCAAACACAGACCCCGATTAGCGCGCGCTTAGCCGCGAGAGCTTATGCTAAGTAGCGGCATAGCCAGCTGAACGCGCGCAACTCGGGCGCTGTGATTGGTCAGTGATTTTCGTTAATAATTCAAAAACGAATCACCATCTGATATTTCTCCAAAGGAAATTGTGGTTCAGAATCGTTTCAGCTACCCCTTATTTCCGGTTCTTACATTAATTCTGAGACATTCTGTATATATGAAGATTGATAATGTTAGATTTTTCATTGAAATCTATTAGAGAAATTAATCTCGTGAGAAAGGAGATACTGTTTCTTCCGGTGTGTACTTCGAATGGGTCACCCTGTTTATGTAAAAGACGACAGGGCCACGCGCACATGCGAATTTAGTCACTCTGTACGTTTTCGTTTAGTGGTTCAGTTCCCTTCAGTTAGAGCTTGAGGAAGGAATGCCAATTCCAATACAATAAAAGTACTTAAAAGTAAATTGCAACCTAAGGATTATTTATCGGACCTAATTTCCTAACAGATAGCCATTAATTTTTGCTTATTATTATAATTGCAGTAATTATAGAAGGATAACAATATGCAAAATTTGTTCGTATAAGTGCATTGGAATGGCCATCATTGGTCACGATAAACACCCTGCATTCTCATTGTACTAATAAATCATACCAGTAGTCATCTAAACTCAACTGTAACCAATTCCATAGCGTTCGATTTTGCGCGCAACGTCGACCCCCTCGATGACAGGAATCTTGCAACATCGTGTTCCGCGATGCGAAGCAGTCCAGCTTCTTCTTTTTACAATCAGTTGCGAATGTTGAAATATCGACACCGTTCCGTTCAAGTCTCTTCTTAACCGCGTCGGTGCTGCTGCACAGCTAATTCTAGATCATAACAAAGGGCCTGGCCATCTGTCTGTCTCCGTGGCACGGGTTGACCAATCGGCACGGCTCGCGCGCGAATTAATTGTCCCGACGGTGTTGGCCCGCGCGCGTGAAATCGTGCAACGCCGAACGAATGAAAATTAGCCACGGTTTATCGCGCATTTCTACTCGTGCTCCCGCCATTCATCACCGAATAATTAGGAGACAAGTTCACCGCGGCTCGCGGCAATTAGGTAAACTAGAGGGCGTGGTGTTCTATTTCGGCGACGCTTCGCGGCGCTCCTTCAGCGACGGGCGTGCTTCACGGACGTCTCGGCGTCCTTTTTGTCCCGTCCGCGTCCTCTTCTTCCACGGTCTAACCCTTTCTTCTTCTTTCTTCGCGGAGCTCGTCCGTCAATGCAACCGAGTCAGAAAGTCGACGACAAATGAGCCGTGCGAGGGAACGGGGGGGGGGGGGCCCCCCCCCACCCTCCGAAAATATTTTCCTCTTCCGTTCGTTCGGACGCTTCCGGCAAAGAATTTAGCGTCGATGCCCCGAGGAACTCAGACTTATTTTCTTTCGTTTGTCTTGGGAAAAAGTACTGGATAAGAATTCACAATTTAAAGCGGTGAAAATGCACACCTCTGGATAAACAGATAGCACGAGTGTTGCTATCATTGAGTGTTTGAGAATTGATTCGAAATTGTCTCTCAAAGAATGGTATCCAACATTTTTCGATAATCACAGTTGTACTTATTGAATTATACTGTAATTTAATTGTCTACCCAATTCGGTTACCCAATCGTACTTCAATTATGTATTAATTCAATTAAATAACTCAAACTTTTCAAATAATTCATTCGCTAGTTACTGTTATCATGAATCTAATTACGTTCATGATAACAGTAATCAGCAATTGAAGTAATTAAAAAGTTTGAATTATCCAATTCAATTAGATAATTCAACGTTATCAATTGTATTTTATAGAAAAAGATTAATATTGCAAAATTGTCTGTCCGGTAGACAATTTTCTGCAATGAAATATAGCATGGTCTTAAAATTGCAAAATCCATTAACTGTTTAGCCGTCACCCTTATGGAGCCACTTTGTATAATACGTGAGATATATGATGATAGTTCCCGGTTCATCAACGTGAACGAGTTCAGAACGACGATCAGCGTAGCTGAACCGTTTGGAACCTAGCGAATTCCAAATGATTCATGAGTTCTGACTTGATGAACACTAACTTATTTGTTTCATACTAAAAGTAAATCAATAAATATCGTTTCACTTTGTCAACAAACTTTTTGAAAAATCTTAAATTATAGTGTCGGAGCACTTGATGTAGTCATAACTTTTTATATTTGTAGTAACTTTCATGAATACTATAGATCAACACCATTAAACGACAAACATTATTACATCGCATTTCTCAACTTTTTGTTTTATGGAGTTCATCGATTTGTGAAATAAACGGCTCAAATAACTCTGTACAATAATAGCGTAATTTACGTACTTGCAAATTCAATGTTATTCCATATAAATTTAATGGTCATATAAATGTTCATACGACACATATTCTTCATTTTTCCAAATAAATTTTCACCACTCACTGACGATAAGGTTCGGCCACCATTGTTCCAGACTACCGTTTACGCAATGAAACGTAAACATGTGCAACACGTAGAACAATTTGATATTATTATCCGTGCACACTGATATACAGGCGTCGGAGTTGGAATCTTTCCTGAATTTACACGTGCAGAAACGTGCGCGTCGCGCAACGTGGTGCCCACGTCGAGTGAAATAGAGGCGGTACGGTTTTAGCCGACGACGTCGGTAGTACGGGCTGAAGAGAAGACCGAAGAGAAAAACGCGCGAGAAACGCGACAATTACGTCGCCATCTGACAATTAGTAGCCGGTAAATGACACTACGCGGTCCCCGTAACCGCGACGCAAATACTTTTTTAGAGATATTTATTGCCCCCTCAAACCCGAGGTTCGCTCGATTCGATCTATTCTCCTTCTGAACAAGGAAGCTTCAACCATCGATTTATTGGTGCTAAAATAAGCGATGCTTTCTTCAGGTTTGACGGATAGTTCTACAGTTGGGGACGAAACTCAACATTTTTTATTTTATTTAGATATGTACAGTGCTATGCAAAAGTACTTTAGTATAGGCGTCAATTTTTAGTTCTTTTTGAGGATTTTTTCTTAATCTATAAGGAAGTTTTATAAAGTCTTTTGTACGCAGATTTATTTAGTTTTTAAGAGCATGCACGATTTTGTTGCAAGTAAAAATAATCAAAATTAATGTGTCCAGCTTACGCCTTCTAAAGAAGAATAGGTTGTATTTATGAATGCTCAACTAATTAAGAGTTAATTATACGACCTACGAATAAACAAAAGAATGGAACAAATGATTAATAATTATTTGGTAGAGGACAGAGACTCGTACACGCATGCCTTAAAACTAACTTAGAAACATGTCTTAAAACTAACCAAACCAAACTAAGGCTCGTTGAAAACATAGAGACAATAATTCGTGAAACATTTATGTCGCAGCAAAATCATATTCCCCGTCATTGTTTAAATATTAAGTATTGTTAGCAATTAATGTAACTATTGACAGAAATTAATATTTAGTTGGTGCAATCGATAGATATTAGAATATTGACAAATTTCTCACGATTAATGTCTCGAATGGATACTTATTCTGAACCGTGATTGTTATTAATGTTTAATCGAACACTGAATGGTACTCATATAACGATGAGAGTATTAAACACTATCTTAATAACAGATAACAAAGCATTAGTTGTCTTAGCAAAATGCCTATTAACAGGCTATCAGTCGGTGAAGTGTTTTCAATTGAAATTGTTCTCACGAAGGTGATACAACCATACGGCTATTCGGATTTCGTGAAAGGTATAATATAGCTTCGCTGTGTCTTTTTTTTTTTTCTCCCCGAAGAGGCAGACATATATCCAGTAGTCGAGGCGTCGCGGTGCCACGGTTTTTCGTCGGATGAGTAATGGGCAGATAATTAGAAGATGATCCCCGGAGCTTAGAGCGCGGTTCTGTTACCAGTCGACTAAAAGAGACCCCGAAGACATTCCTCACCAGCGAGGCGCGATGTCTTGTACGCTCCGCTTGTACACTCGGGATAAATATAAATATAAACAACTTCGACGGGGCAAAAAGGTTCCGAGATTGACGAGGAGGAAAATTTCACGGGGGTAATTGAGCCTCGTCGGGTCTGAACGAGTCGTTGTTCGGATCGATCTCGTTTAAAAGCAATTAAAAACGAAAAAAAAACAGTCGCGCTACGGACGTACGAAACACGCTCGCGATTAATGACTGCCCCTTCCTTTAGATATCCCTCGATTTAAGCGGTTAGAAGAATTTTTTTTCTATGCTAAGTTGATAAGTCCAAAACAAAATTTGTTAACGAATTTACAATTTAAAACTATTGGGACAAAGTAAAATTGTATAAAAACAGTTTTACAAAGATTTTAAGGCTCGATTACGTTAATCTCTTGCGACACACGTGTTATTACTGCTCATTTAATTACAACGCGGTTTCATTACATTTAATCGCGGAAAAGTAACATGACCGCAATTATTTGATAATTACATGATAAGAAAACGTTTTTTAATCATCAGTCCCCAGTGGACGCGTAACAAGAGTTATCTCTAGACTGTGGATTTTATACATTTATGGTGTACACGAACATATAAAGAAAACATGATCCAGAATATTGATCCAACATTATCTGTATATAGATATATAATTATCAATAAATAGATAGATAATATACTTTACATTGTAAATTTTACAAATTTTAATTAAAATACACTATAGTGGGCTAAATTGATATGCTCGTAGATTGGAGAACCCTTATTGATAGCAATGTTTCTCAACCTTTTTGGTCTAAAAGCCCACACTGTAAAATCCGTTACTCAATTCGCCACTTTTAATTTTTAAAAGCTTACAAAATACGTAACTCTTACAACGTATCTCTTACAAAATAGTATTTCACACGGGTGAAACCGCGTGGTGCAGCTAGTATGTTATAAATGTATTACGTCGAAACTCTAGTTACCACTTTTCCAAACGATGTTGCAGAAGCATGCACCAGCAGTAGCGGTGCCAACTCCATGACAGGTGCGGACAGAGACGTTCAAGAAAAAACCGTCGGCGCGATTAGCGATGACGAAAGGAAGAAGAGACCCCGCACGGCGTTCACCGCCGCACAAATTAAGTCGTTGGAAGCGGAATTCGAGAGGAACAAATACCTGAGCGTAGCGAAAAGGTTGCAGCTCAGCAAGAGTTTGAAACTCACTGAAACTCAGGTATACATTATGTTATGTACTCATCGTTATTCATCCTCGACGCGAAAGTGATACTCTGACACTGTGATACGATGGTTAAAGATGGTTAAAGATGTTCAGGATGGGGAAGTTGAAAATTGAAGGGAAACACATTCTGCGGAAGTCGTCTCGACCAAGGTGCACTCGACACAATAAATTTTGATAACGTTCGCTGCGACTTCCGCAGGCTTCGCCACCTGAAATAGTTTAAGTTCCATGTACCCCGAGTTCCTCAAAATCAACTGCCTTCTGAATTATGATTTCTGGGGGCCACCATATGTGTAGGCGCCACATCGTGGCGCCATGAGGCGAAGGTCGCCCTTTAGGACCAATTAGCACTTGTACGCCCTTTCTTCTCGCTGTCAGAGAAGGAATAACAGAACAAAACGATTTCTTCTTCCTTTCACAGAAATCTTTAATTAACTCTCGGCTCGGAGATGGGCAAAATTAATTATCTGTGTCATTCGTCAAAAATGTTATAATAATTTTGTGAAGAAAATTCTTGTTTCTACCTGACAAAAAGGAGCTCGACGTTAAAGGGTTGATGTTACAACAGGAGAGAAAACTTTGCCATGTAAAATTTGCTTTTCTACTAATTTACAAGTATTTAGAAATAATAGAACTGAGACATAAAACACGAATAAATATTTCCGAGCGAACCACGAAATACTACCCATGCTCGAAGCCACAAAGCTCCCAACAAGAATGTCAGTAGCTGCCACTAACAATAAGTTCTAGCCACGGTCTAACTGATGTTTTCATGTATTCGAACGATTTCGTCGCGGTTCTAATATTACCCTGGCACTCGGAACTCGTAATTTCGGGAAAGATTTAAGTAATCTCCGCGATAACTGCACAAAGTTGTAAAATAGATTAAAGCAGTTGCATAAGTCGACCGTTTACTTTGTAGCAAGTGTCGCGGCTGTTCTGTTGGCCGCGCTTTAAATTAATTAATTTATTATAACGCCCCAGATATTTCTCTGGTCCGTTCGGTCGCGAGCGACGGGATAAGCAACGTAGCCAACGGTGGTAATTGCCAGAACGGTGGAAATATCGCGATGGGCACCGCGAACGAGACAGATAATTATCTTTCGCGATCATGGCAAAAGGGAGGACGATCAGACGACGGATCAGAGGGAAGAAGGAGACGTGTCGTGCCGCAGACATAACTGTCACAATATTTCTCGTAGTTAACGAGCCAGCTCCCGGGAGTCCCCTTCTTCTCTTGGTGTTTCTCCGATTCAGCATGCCACAAGAACCAAACGTCCCGGACGACGGATGCTCCGAGGCGACGGCCCGAAGAGGCGTCGATTTTTTAATTAGGATATATTACCGCTTCGAATGCTCCGAATCCGGCTTGCTCTCAGAAAATTCCGAGATCATTTTTTCCTCGTGGTCGCCTCACGTGTTCGTTCGTTTTCGCTTTTCACCAGGCAGTTGGGCTCGATCCACTTCCATACGCAGCGAAAACTGTGCTGAATGATTCCTCGAGCAACATTAGTCAAGGTGGCGTCGAGAGCACATCAAATTCACCCGAGATCTCTTATTGAACTAATTTACCTGAACCTGACTGTAGTTTGATCTCGTGTTTCTTTATTTACAAAATTGATCGCATGGTAGGGTCAATTTTTCTTGGGGTATGGCTTTCTTAGAACAGTTGACACTCGAGTAAAGTCATATCATACATCTCCGCTCATTGGACACTTACGAACATTCGCCACCTACAATCAAACACTTTCAACTTCGACTAATCGGTCCACAATATCCTTTTCCAATCTTCTATTGACTAATTCCGATGATATTTAACTCACTGAAGTTTTTTAACTTTATTTTTAAGCCTTGCATGCGAGGGTCGTGGTCCACGACTCGCGCGCGTCGTTTGTGCCTCACGAAAAAGAGAAGGGCGAAGGGTGAACGATTACCGCGTGATGGTCGATTTGAGGGCACTTGAATCCATTGAAAAAATTATTCGCGAAACATTAATATTACAGCAAAATTCCACACAATTGCATCAACAATCAACAATTGTTAATAATGGATTTAGCTACTGTCGGAAATTAATTTTTAATTATTTAATCAATAGATATAAAAATATAGAAAAATTCCTCACGATGCATGTTTTCAATGAATACTTATTCTAAACCGTGATTCTTATTAATATTTGAGGGAATAGTATATTTTACTGTTTACATTATAAAGGCTTAACCAATTCAAGGATATTCATTTTAATTGCATCTCGAAGTTTCAGATTGTTATTACTATTAAGCATTACATTGATTTACTTGCATCGTTTGTTCGAAAAAAATTCTCGAAAAATGCCCTCTTAAGATGTGAATAACCCTTTCTTGATTTTTGAGAAATCTTGTGTTCACGAAGTGTTCCAAACATTTTTTATGCATTATATATCGTTAGAATTTTAAAAATAATTTAATGTTGCTTATACAACCCTTAGAAGTATTGATTTGCAAAGTTAACTACTTAATTATACTAGGAATAGCTTTGTACAACCGCCTCGGTAGCGCAGTAGGCAGCGCGTAAGTCTCATAATCTTAAGGTCGTGAGTTCGATCCTCACCCGGGGCAATTTTTTTGTTTCGATATTCCGAAATGCAAAGAAATATCTAACTCATACTTTACCTCACTTTACGATTATTTGTAAAATTTTCTTTTTATTTAAGTACATCTTCCATAACCACTGTAACGTTTCACGTCTAAGGTCTTGCATCTTTTAACAAGTAAGGGTATAGCGCGAAATCCTTAAATTGCATTCGGAACAATTGCCAACTGAATGGAAAACTTAATAAAATACTAAATAAAATATTAAACTGTCGGACTATGAGTAATTTCATCTTTTTCAGGTGGTTTAAAAATATTTTACCATGCATAAAAGCTAAGTAAACGACGAAAGAGTTTTTAACTTACCTAACACCTAAAGAGTTAAGGTTTTCTAGTTATGCACATAATGCAAGAAGTATACGTATAATACTACTCGCTATCATCGAATTCACCTTTCAGGAATCTCCTGTATTTTTTGTCCACAGATTAAAATTTGGTTTCAAAACAGGCGCACCAAGTGGAAAAGAAAGTATACAAATGACGTGGAGTTACTGGCGCAACAGTACTATTCGAGTTTGGGGATTCCCACACCGCGACCGATTTTTGTCGGGGATCGTTTATGGTGATTATACTTTTCTCTTTTTATATTTATGAATATTTCATTTATTTTAAACTGCGAAAATATTGTACAGGTTCTTTAACTACCCAGGACAACCACAACCAACGACACCGATTTTTCCTCAGCATTTAACAACAGTCCCTCTACCACCTGCCTTGCCTATCGTGCAACCATTGCCAAGCAACCTGTCGATGGGACAACAGTCGATTTTTCAAAATATACCCACCAACAATCCGACGTATCATTTGAGTCAAAGGTTGGACTTCAGGCATCAAGACTCGTGAATACATAAATGATACACATTATTGCAGTGCATTTATCAGAGACAACAGTTGCGCAACTGTCGATCGATACTCTTAGATTCTTTGCTTTGATTCGTCCATTCGAAGTGACTAGACGAATCAAAGCAGAAAATCACTCAACAATTGTCTCTGATGAATGCACACAATGAGTAACTTTAAAAACTTTAGCTTTAGCGTTTTGCACTGTAAATTTAAGTCTTTTCAAGCAATAAAAATCGAAGTTAATTACCAAAGTCTGTACCGCATGAGCGGATAATGGAACTGAAACCATGGGAACATGTGTTTAGTAGGTCAAACTCTGAGGAATCGAGTATTTGTGATTAAGTAATAATAAGGACTTAGGAAAGGTGTAAAAATCGTATGAATTTCGTTATTTGCATTTATTATAAGGAGACAGTATATATTCCTGTTTCGAATGGACAAAGTGAAGAAATACATTTTTATTTCCAAGTAATATACAAATAGTATTAATAAATAATATTGTAATTTTTCTGATGTATACTATTATAAAAAGTAAAGTAATAAATTATTTATTATACCTATACAATAAATTGAGGTATAAAAATGATAACGAGAGTTCTTATAGTTTTATTTATTAAAGGGCAGAAGGAGACAAGGTTTTACTGACTCCCAGAATCTTATCATCGCTTGCTGCTTGGTCCTGCATAATTTTGGCATATTTCTCATTGTCTTGCAAATCTTCTTCATCCAGCATTTCCTGCATCCTTTGTTTATATCTGTAATTATGTACTGTTTAAAATCTAGTCAAATTGGAAAATATCTTATTCGTATAAAGATGAGATATTAATTAACAGGTTATCTTAAATTGTTATATTTACATTTCACTGTCGGGATTATTTTCTTGATTTCTACATTTTTCTAATTTCTTTTCTAAAACTCTCACCACATCCCTCGAAGGAGATTCTACGCATTTAGCCATAGACCTTATCTCTGTAATATTCATGTAATATCACAGTTATGCTGTATTGCAAAAGTATTTGTAAGTACTATAAGTTCAAAGAACAATATATTTACTTCTTACTGCTTCAATTATACACCCTAAGTGTTCTTTTGAAAACAATATATCGGTCACATAATTGTCTAGATTAGCAGATGCTCTAGATGCAGCATGCAGTGTTGCAGCTAATGCAACTTGACTTGGAGCATAAAGTAAAACGCTGTCCGTCAAGAAGACTCTTTCTAGAAATTCGTCTATGTATGGCCTCAACCTTTCTGGATTTTCCAAAGAAGAATACCTTGTCTGAAAGTATACAAGCTACATCTGTCAAGGCATAACATTCATTCTTGTATAATGGCTTTGACGATATACCTTGATATCTATCATTAATCCCTCTACGGGTCTAAATGGATTATGTACTGTTAAATTATAGTTCAACTGTTGCATAAGAAGTAATTCATTATTAAGTATAATGTCAGATGCCTTTTCTCTATCACCTTTAATGTTGGCAACAAACTGATATATAGATACATTGAATTCCTCTACCTAAAATATTAAACCTTGTTATGAAATGAATTTGCAAACAAGTTACAAAGTAAAAGGATAATTACTTTACAGGCCAAGTAAACACACGTGACTAAAATCTCTTTTGGATGATAGTCCATAACACTGTTCCTGAGGTAGAACCTTTTAAAGTAATGTAATGCTGTTGCTATAGTAGCTCGGGGCATTGGAGGACTGAAGCGTCGACAGAAATCTCTCAATTGCGATTCATAAAATCGAAGTAACGTACGTTCCTCTGTGTGAGATAGAAAATACTCCTCCCTTTCTTCTGGCTTTGTAAAGTATATTTAAAATGAATATTTTGCATAGAGTAATACAACTAATTTGTTAATAGTCAATCAGTGTTGATCAAACAGTAGGATTAAGTTTCTGTAGCATGTAAGCAAGCAACATTTTGTAAAGGTGGTTTTTGAGAAAAAAAATGTTTATATTTACAGATAGATTTATATGATATAGCGATACAAAATTGTAAATATTAGGCTGGTGAAATTGAGCACGTTTATATTAAAATAAAGACATGAAAGTAAACAAAATGAAAAATGACATAGAAAAATAACAATACAAAACAGCATGCGCATGTATCAACAAGTTCGATCAAAAACATTTCAATTTATCGATGGAGGTAAAAACATATATAACCTGCAATAAGATTACGAACATGTTTCATCGAAAATTCGAATTCTATCTTAAACTACACGATACATAATGAGAGATTCGTTCGAAAATTAATACAATTAATAAAAATAACGAGTTAACATCTAAAATAAAACGACTTACTGTCATATTTGCTCCATGCCTCTCGATGAACTCTGCATTTGTTTTCTCTCGCAGCACTGTTAAATCATTCTCGTCGCTAAATATCCAATATTTTTTCTGCGAACTTTGCGGGAACATCGTCGTTCCGTTTCTTGACCGGTGGTTTAAAAAATCCGTAGCACAATCACATTCGTAAACAACGTACCGCAAGTCAATGCGGTAAAAACAGGTGATGCTCATTCATGACGGTATACAAATATCAAGTTTGAGCTGGAAAGGTGTAGAGGGCAGCATTAGGTTCAGTCGACTAAGATTTCAAGTCGATATAGTAGCGATCTGCAGAATGAAAGGGTTAACAGTTGGGTTGCAGGAAAAGTTTTGTTCCTGCAGCAAGTAGAAGTGTTTATTTCTTTATTTCTTTATTTTATATTTATTTCTTTATTTTATTTTTATTTATTTATTAGTCTGCTTGTTTTCAAGGCAATTTAGGTACGAATTAATATGCAGTTTTGTAGAAATCTCGATTTTTTAACATATTTTAATGTACAACCGTACATGATAAGCATGTTGACACTAACTGTATGAGATTCAAAATTTAAGATAATATAGACAGGTTGTAGTAGTTAAGAGTCACTTTAAAAAGAGGTACATATTTAAGATTACTAATCCTATTTGAACTTTTTTAGTCCCTTTCAAATTTCAATCAAGTACGGTTATTTATAATATAGCATACATATAATTTAAATAAAGTTACTTATCAATTATTTTTCTAAATAGAACAATTTTTATATAATTATTTTTCTTAAAGTAGAATATATATTTGATTTTGTTTTTATTTTCAAATAAACTATATTGCTTTTGTCGTGCTTTAAACACAATTCTTCATAAGTATGCGCAGCACACAAAACAGAAATGTAAAGTACTAGCAAAAAAGCCCGTTAGTAGGCTACCCGTCGATAAAGTATTAAGAACACACCTTATTATTGTAAATATATGAAGCGAAACGCGCGATAGGTGTGCTCTGATTACAAAATCATAACTTTTAAGTAAATTATGATAGAGCAAAGGATCGAATAGCAAACCGACATTGAAGATTCAGACTTTCACAAAAAAGGATGGTTGCGCATAAACTAATGAAAGTGGAAATACGAGTTAACTCGCGATCAATGAACACCATCAGGCCATAAAAACACGAATATACTCGTGCGAAGTGTGAAGAGATGGGTCGTTAGAAGAAACTACAAGCCAGGAATGTAAACAGAGGAATGTCCCGGGTAAAAGGGATCGTATTTTCTGGGAACGTGATTGTACGTGGCGGTAATAAACAAGATCGGCGAATGGTTGGCAGAGGGTCAGAGGTGGGGGTCCAATTTTAATATGTACGCCCCCGCAAGCGGTTGCACGTCGGATCTGAGGGGGCGTTCCTGCGACCCTTTGTCAACCGATGACGCCGCTGCATCTTATCACGATCAAGGCTCGGGATCTCCCATTCTGCTCCTCTACCTCGTTCAGCCCTCGGGGCCATCCCGGAGCTGCCGCTTGTTCAAGCAAAGACGTTGCCTCGACGTCTCGGTGGCTATAACTTTCTACTTTTTGCACGCTGATTTATGCTTCTTTATGCTTAGCGACGATACGTCGCCGTGTGGTACACTGGGATCTCTTAAAATTTCGCCAAGCATCTGCATCGCCTATCTCTCGGATCTCAGATCCGAGATAAAAGAGAGCGGCCTCGAAATTTCGTCCTCCCTGAATTGAATTTTTCCATAAATTATGATACAAGAAATTTTATACCCCCCAATAGATTTTCGCTAATTGGTGCACGATCATTGTGCTTTTGCGTATCGTACGTCGGTGTATTTTTTACGGACGAGTTCAGATGCGCCTTACAATTCGCATCTTACAGTTGTAAACTATCAAAATTGGACGAAATGACGAGTGAAAAGGTTTTATGAATTTAACCGAAGGCATTCACGTGTTGAAAATATGAAGATGACGTCAATGATGATGAGTTCAGGTACATCGTACAACTTATTCTCTCCCTCTCACTCTCATACAAACATATACACACACTATTAGCATCCTACAATTGTTTAACTATCAAAATTGGAGCATTCAGGTGTTGAGAATATGAAAATGGATACAATTATTATCGTGTTTACTTCAACAAAATAAATAGGCGCAAGAATTCAATGCACCATTTCCAATCATCCAAAAAAGTACTTTAAATAACGATATTACTACAAATTTAGGTCCACATAAGAGCGTAATTATATAAAGAAACTATCAATTTTCAAGCTGCATTGTATTACAGCTTCAAAGACAGATTGAAAACATTTCTCACAATCACACCTAGAACTCCCAAATAAACTGTTTGTACCCTCATCCAGAGGAAAATTGAGTCGAGGACCTTCTCTCCCGATTCACAGCGTAACACGAGTTCGAATGATTACGATACGAACCTTCCAGTGATTAGAGCGATGTTGGCATGGCCAAGTCCGTAGTCGACCCCATTCGAGAAGTTTAATTTCCGACGAGATCCATGGCTAGAAATGGTATGGCACCCGAAAGTGAAGTACATCCGCCATTAATCTAATATTGCGGTTGCCGCCGCCCTCGACTTTGCGTGCTACACTCTAACCCTATTATACCTTGGCTCCCTTCGTACGAACCCATACACCAACACGCGGCTCTTGGGGAAACACGTGCGCACATCTACGGAAAAGCGTCTCGCGTGGACACAGCGAGAAGGACAGCCAATCGGTTCGGTTTGCTGGTAATGATAATGCAAAATCAATGCCTGGCATGGCGGACGAGGTGTGACGGGCAAAGTGGATTACCTTCGCACCCCTCTACCTCGACGGTTCACCGCAATCAAAAAGAAGTTTATACGGAATCGCGTTTGTTTTCGTTGAAAGTTGCTTTAGATAGGGCCAACACTCGAGGTTCCGAAATAGCGAGGTATATTTTGGAACTTTGGTGGTTTTGCTCCTTATTAGCGCGTATGGCTGCGAAAATATTCCATGTACGGTAGCCAACATACAATGGTGGCTAAAATAATACATATAAGTTACTGTAAGTAATCTAACGTCAGTTAACCCTTCTGGCCTACAACGACGAGTGAGATTCGTGGCAAGGAATTTGGCCCATAAACAATAAGCACGAGTTTGACTCGTGGTACTTCCTAACTTCCTGTTTAATATGGCCCAAGCATTCGATTTCAAAAATTATTGAAATAAGAACCACTCTAAATGTATAGAGATTAACGTGTATAAAGATATGTATATAGATATGTATATAGATTAATTATGATGGACACCAGGTTGAAATCTCAGAATACATATACATATACAAATTTATTATAGTGGACATCAGGTTGAGATCTCAGAGTATTCATAATTTAACCTGACAAAATGTCAAATCAATATTCTTACTTAAACCGTAGTCACAAACGATTGTATGTGACTGAATGTACATAGATTAATTATAATGGAAATCAGATTTAGACCTCAGAAGATTGGTAATTGAACCTAACAAAATATGGAATAAATATTTTTCCTTAAACTATAGTTACAAAGGCAAAGACCGAGAACTAATTTCCACGCCTAATATTTGAAGTGAATTCCGTAACATCGTTGTCACATCTATTATTTTGGCCACCACTGTGCACATTGTTTTTCTTTTCGCATGCGTGACCTATTGTATCGCATGACCGTTAGCATGCCGTGGTATCGTCGTCGGTTAACCCGCAAAAAGTGGTATCACGCCTGCTCCTAACACTCTTGGTCTGATCGCCGAGGTATCTGGCACGCGAGCCTTTGGCGATCGAAACCTTCTCGTGCGTTGTTCCTCGTGATGGACGTACTGTTTGCATATTATATGAAGTCGGTGGTCACAACTCTTCCTTTTCTCGCGTGAAAGGGACCCCTTGCTCTTTGCTTGCCACCGCTACTACTTCGAGGGTTCGAATTGTACGAGCCACGACGCGATTTCTCCAGAACCAAGCGATGCAATCTGCTCGCGGTTTGTTTGGCGAATCAGGCGAACGTCGTACACGGGATATCTAAATACGTAACTGCACGGTAATATAACACGTCGTTACGTAACGATCATGATGCGCAACTCGCGTGTAATCGTTACTTAAAACTAGATACGAGTTTTATGGAAATATTTCATGCAAGGGATAACAAGGATCCATTTTGCTCGTGAAACGTGCTGCGTACGGATCTCGAATTTCGCGAAACTAATACGTGGTTTATCATAAAAGCTTCTGAACTTTTATTGCAGCTCACTCTAATATGGTGATAATTGTAAATGTAAATTTATATTATTCGAAGTACATTTATTCTGAAGAAATACAGTAAAACCCCGATTTTCCGATTTAAGAGTCAAATCTAAAATAAGGAAACTTCGTAACTGTACAAGTAAATTATAGTTGTAGTCACTATATACGACAAGTAAGACGAGCAATAACGAAACAAGGCTGTACACATTTCATTTGCGGGCCAATAAACGCGTTAACTAACCAGAACGAAGAAAGTTCGAAAACTTTTGAGAGAGACCGCGTATGTTTCGACTTCTTTAATTATTTAATGCACCCTTCGTGTTAACGAGCAGTACATCACTCTCCTCTGTACACGGCGTGCATTATCTACTATCGGATGTCCTGGAATAATGCGCGTTCACTAGTCTGTGAAATGATCGTACATACGCGGCGTGTGTACGAAACTAAATTTATCAGAGACGTCGTTACGTAACAAATCATAAATCTCGCAGTCAGCGAGCGTACATAGCTGGAAAATCGCGGTTCTTACACGAGCCGTCTGCGATTGGTTGTGCCTCTGTGCGCGTGCGCACGCGAGTATGTTTACGATTGTGTATTCGTACAAATACATTTCTGTATCGCGTATGTACGCAAACATCGTACGTAACGCAACTTGGTGTACGTCCACGTCTCGCGTACGGACGTAATGTTCGTCGATGATGTACCGTCGTATGAGTCATGACGTTTAACCGTGATTACTACAATTTATCAAGGCTGCAGTAGGTACGGGACCATTACGAGGCCCTGCGATCAAAGACAATTTTATTTGGCGAAACTTGGGATAACTTCGTTAGGATTCTGTCTTCTTTCTGGAAGTGTTTGCGATTTTTTACACTATCGATAGGTAAACAAGATTTTTAGGAGTAATATTATAATAAAAAAAAGAGTTATTTGCAAGGATAATGACAGTCACTGATGAAATTGACTATATTATTAGGACGGTTGTCGTATTAAACTCACAATTGTTCAAAAAGAAGGCAACAACTAATTTATTCAACAATTTCTTACCAAATTTTTTAACGAATGGTCAACGCTTGTTATTTCTTGTTGTCAAAGTTCGTCGTGCAATCATTTCATCTATTTCTTGAGTCCCCGTACATCGCAAGTAAGGGGTTAAAGGAGGACGTGTCGCGGCGGATTGTCCGTCGGCAATCGACTACTCACAGCTCGCTTCTTTTTTTATTGCGAATATTAAATGGCAATATGAAATTACGGTTGCATCGTGGAACAGTGTTCGAGATGTGTATCGAGATATGCTTCGAAGTGATTGCGCGAACGGGACGCCGCTCCTGAACCAATTATCGTCTTTGAAATATCCACAACGATGCGTTCTGCGCTCTTGGCCATCGGGAGATGCAGTATATAGATTATAAAATTTTAAATAGAGGTGTATTTATTGTTTATTTCTTTCTTAACTGTTACTGAAAACTTACTAGCTGTTAAAAGTTACTATACCACGTCTGACGTGACAAGCGTTCAACACGATAAATGTGGTGATGTCAAGGGTTAAATCGATATCATTGTACTGTAATTAATGTTACCATTGTCTCGATTTTATTAGAAAAAGATACGTATGCCACTTTCAAAATAAACGACCACGTATTGCATACTAACTTAATGCGTCATTTTAATAAATATCGTGCAAATGCTGTGCACATTAGTGGATTGACCCATTCACTGTCAGACAGAAAAGCGTTTTGCCTTGGGCGCCAAGATTTAATTCTCTACACTCGAGACGCGACTTACAAGCGACAGTCTTTGTTTATTTTATCGTTAAATTTCGTTGAATCTCGAACTGTTGGTAGCAATACTGGTTCATAAATAGGTTTCTAGAGAGGTCCTCTCAAGTGCCATTGAGGACCTTTCCTACAGTTTCCTAGAGCTCAAACAGATGTGGCAGAAATTCTTTCTACATTTTACCCATAACGTTTGGCTGTTAGTTTCGACCAGCTTCTCGTAGAAAAAAGATCTCAGCTCATTCGTGACATTCTAGAAATAAAATAAAAACTTTTATTTAATAAAATTACTACTTTACTATTTAATTACAACCCCATTTCCAATAATAAGCGTCCGAATACTTCCACTAGCCACTGCAAGCTTGAAAAGTGTAAGAGATTCTCCCTTTACGTCACATATTCTTGAAATTGTGAATCAAGCAAGGATTATTAACCAACGAAAGGAGAACACGGCAAGTCGAACAAAGCAAACCGAAGAGACGAGGAGGATGAAGAGGGAGCCTCGAAGACGGCTGTCCGAGTGCAACCTTCGCCCCCGGCGGGACCGCGGTCGGCGAAACGCACGTTGAACAATAAGGAGCATCGTTGAAGAAGAGAGAACGGTGGTAAACGAAGGAGAAAGTAACGCAGAAAGAAAGAGCAAGGCATCGCTCGGTTGTATACGGTATAATTACAGAGGGCAGAGCAGTGGCTAGACCCGCTACAGCAACTTATCGTTGCCCAAGGCGGCAGCATGCTCGAAATCGGCTGGGCTCGATCCTGTTGCGACTTGGTCCTAATTCGTATTCGTGCCCCGGGTGTAACAGATAGTATATACCTCGAAAAACGGCGGAAGGACTGCCAGGAATCTCCTATGCTACGGCCTCCTCCCTATCTGCCGCTTTCTTCCTATCTCGTTTTAGCAATGCAAATTTCCGATGGTCAACGGTAATCCGCGTGATCTGTGATTCTGACGAAACACTCGCGAAACAGCGTTTCGCGTGGTCTTTGAAAATGTATCGGGTTTCTGCGTACAAAAGGGATGATCTGCATTGGCCCTTCGAGCCTCTATGACTTTGGTCCGGAACAAGGTCTTTTTATCGAAATGAGAATCGAAAGATTCGATGTATTTTTGTTAAGGAGATGCGAATACAGTGCGGGACAAAATGATAGTTTATCCGGTACAAAAGATTGCATTTAAATACAAACTTGCTGACGATTCAGTCATATACTTATTTGTTTAAACAATGAAAATGTAACAGCATTTTGCAGCATACAGCAATTACAGCATACACAAAATCAAAGCAGAGATAGGATGGATCGATTTTCTATATGAATTTAATGCAACGTTTTAGTTTATGTTTAAAGATATACGTAGGAGTAATTACACATAAGTATCTGATAAAGCAATTTTATTATACTACGTTATACTATATAATACGTTTAAATTCAGGAGCTAGAACAAACATCAACCGAGTTTCGTCGAGAATGAGCCACCAAATTATGCAATATAGTACAAAACTATTTAAAAAAAAATATTTATATACATACTTTGACACTTTACATATATAGTCTGTTTTGTGTAAATAAACTGAAAATCGTATTCGTGGAACGAGCTTTACGAAGGTTGTGGGGAGAAATGTGTTCGGTAGAACAAAATGGAAGCCTATTTGAGATGTTTGAGTGTTTTAAATTTCATATTAGATGCTATTAAGCTATAAAAGGAATTATAAGAGTATAGTGTTCTTCTAAGAAGTACTAAAATGTGAGGTTCGTAAATTTAGTTCGAAAATGGGATCCTCATAATTTGTAAGAGTATCCATACTAAACTCCAAACAATTAATTCTAACTCCTTATCTCACGACAGACACGAATTCTTTAAACCAATTGATACTTCCAGGGCAGAACACAAGAGATTTGTCATGCATCCATTGTAATGTTTAATATGACAGAGGTAGCGATCCCGAGTCCTCTAATTTCGGTAAGCCGCAGCCACCAATAATTAACGACTATAATTACGGGGGTCAGTCCACGTGACGTAACTTAACGAAACGTAACATGGCGCTCCGAAAATCCCTCGCGGGTGAAAAATGTGCATGAAGATGAACGCACCTCGATCCACTCGTATACACGCGTGTCATGTTGATACGTGTCCGGTGTGTCGTCTACGCTGACACCAAAGAAATGTTCAAACTTATCAGATGTCGCTAATTACTTTACGACGAGCCCTTATCAGTCTGTCTAACGATGCTTAGCAAATTGCAGCCACGTTAACGTCTATTAGCGTTATTAAATAAATTGAGGAAAAAAGAATCTCGCTGTGCCAACAAAAATAACGACGTCTGGTCGAAAGTTTCGAACGTATCCGTTCGAACGTTGTCATTACTGTGCACGAAGAATTATTTCTGCAACGCGGAGCAGTCTTAAAATTACAGCAGTCTAAATATATTTTGTTCTTATAATTACACGGTGCATGACTGTGCCGTAAATGGAAGACGACAACCTTGTACCAGCCTGCGTGAGAGACTTCGAAGCGCGATTGCGTTTCGCGGTCTCCGCTTGCGTGTGGATTGTGTGCTTTTTTTTTCCTCTTCACCGAACACGGAAAGGGAAGAGTTCCCTGAATGCGACAGAATAACGCAGGAGCTCTGCGCAACGCTAAGTACGAAGATACAAAGGAAACTTAATGGAGCAGATTATCATTTACATAGAATAAACTGACGTTGGCATTGTAACCGAAATTAGGCAACGTGAATGTCTTATCTCGATCTTCGCACGCTTCCATACTTCTATTTTGCGTGTAAAGTATATCGCGCCTGAGTGCGTACGACGTCCGAAGTTGTTCTATTGCGAGTCATTATTGGAGACAAGGCTTACGAAGTTCACGCGACCACTTCATCCTTATGCGAATTCCTCGAGTAATATATTGCATGGACTATTGGATGATGAGTAATTATACATTTATTATAGAGTAGTATGTACGAGTACAGTGCAGTTAGTTGTTGACACTGTTCTTCTGCGCAGTCCGAGTTTCATTTTAAAATATCTATCTCAAAGAGGTAGCGATCCCGAGTCCTCTAATTTCGGTAAGCCGTAGCCACCAATAATTAACGACTATAATTACGGGGGTCAGTGAAGGTGATACTTTGTTTATACAGATTAATAGACAATGCATCAGTTCTTTTTATTTTTTATTTAAGCATTTCAGGCTTTATTACCCAGATTGCCAATTAAACGTAAACAATGCGTTGCACAATAATAAAAGTTTAACGCAGAAAAAGAGAATTCGTGAAACCTGCTCGCGGGTACAGTACGCACCTCGCGACCAGAGATTATCCACTTTTGCGGTAATTCGTGGCTTCCGCCGCGCATGCTGGATTGCGCAAGATGGCCGCCGTCTCGAGATTGCTGATTGGCGATGGCGGGGCGGGCTATTTGAGCGGCGGTTGGTGGTTCCAGCACAGCCCGGTGCGAGTAATTTTGATCGTGATTATACTAATTTCATAGTATACCCCTTCTCGGTGGCTTAAGCACTGGGTGAGTTCACACGAGCAGCAGTACAAGCCAAGAGTATCCTTACTCGCGAAATCGAACGCGGTCCGTAGGATTCCTTTGGAGGTGCGTTACAGTGTTTTTGTGTTGCCAAAAGTTGACGTCAGTGAGAGGATACGTTTGTTTCATTCCGAACGCACTAACCGATCGGACTATTCGACGCGTAATTGTGGTCATGAATCGCACGCTGAGATTAGCTGCGTAAGTTCGCGTATGCACAGTGAAACGGTTCGGTTCGATCGATGGCACTGTTGTATAACACATCAACCCATTTGCATCATTAGCGCATATAGGCGCGCATTTTGCCTGGAAGGTATCGCCGGAGCGCTGTGTATGCGTGTGTTGGCGTCCAACGTCTTTTAGAACTCCTCTGAAGGCTTTTATCATAGAAAAAAGAGGAAAGATATGTTTTATTCGCGTGATTATGGCCCTGTGGCCTTACGCATTGACCAGATTATGTCTTATCATTTCTTGTATTATTATTAAATTAAGGATTTTATGCATTTACGATTTAGAGTAATATGGAAAACGCAAACAGTGTGTGTTGTATGTATCCTATAATTAATACAATAATATTGTGTATAAGTGCACACACTGTTTGATTACCATATGTTTAGCATTTATTTATTATATTAGTAGACTGTGAATGTTCACGCATTTATGACAAATGATATTATGGAAAAATCTATGAAAATATTCGCAAATAATAATATCAAGATTAATATACATGTTATACCGTTTAAAAGATACGACATACTTTATTAAAGTTTCAATTCGCTTTCTGTATCTGTGAAAATATGAATTTGCGTAAACATCTGTAATTTATTTATTAGTTTTTATTATAAATGCATAAAATCAGCAGTACAATTATTATGAATGTATAATGAACTAAGTTCTTTATTCATGCAAACGTCCACATATATATTTTTAAGCAGTAATGTACACAGGACTTCCTCTCTTTTACTTACAAGCTGTAACACCGTTAATATTTCGAATTTCGATCGAATATTTTTACAGTACATTCTCAATATACCTAACTTTGAAAATATATAAACTGAAGAAAATTGAAATTTTGAAACCATCACAGTAAAACGACCCCTTAAAGGTGAGGAAAACACACGGCGAGCGTGCGAAGCCGTCTCAGCTATTGCTATTAACGTCAGCTGTATTGAACCATAATTGTCCCGTGTTGTTAGTGCGGCGTATTCACGAGCAAAAGGCCCCCGTTTTGCTTTCCTCTTCTACCGCCCCTCTTCTTCCCTTTCACCTCTTCAGGTTCTCTTTCTCGTTCACGTGCTCACGATGGCCTCTCTCGTCTGCAGCGAGCGGAGCATCGCCGCCGCGGCGCGGCAGTTGGGGGGGGACTAAATTACCACAATTTTGTACTTTTTATACCGCGAGGGAAAAAAAGAGGATAATTTTTGGTGGAAACGCAACAATTTTATCGGCTGTTGTTATGTGAGATCAGTTGGTGTCTACTGCCGCTGCGCGTTACACCTGCCTGCCCCGTGTGCTCCGTTTTCGACATTCGACGAACCGTCGTTTCCTTTGACACCTTCCACGCGAAGGATTTCCCCATTGTCACGGCTCCGAATGTTGTTCGTCAGTGTGGTTCACCGTATCTGTCAACTTTCGTTTATACGGCCGCCATTTTGGCGACCTTGGGCAAGATTCTTTCCCAAGTTCACGTTGCACGTGTCTTCGATCGTTCGCTCTCTATGCATCCCTATAAAACGTGACACGATGATTGAAGTGCATCTCTACGCTTGTTTACGTACGCGAGACTTTTCGTGCGTGGTCGAGAAATTTTGTGTCACTGTAGTTTCGTTACGTGGGATAATGCGTGCTGCGAAGGCGAACCGCCGCCATTTTGGTGACCACGATGCACTCCCTCGATGATCTCGGATTTTATGCAACGCATAGTGATGCTCCAAGTGAAATGAGATGGAAGATTCTGTACGTCTTGTATTTCGTTTTTTATTGCAAGAAAAGTGAACGCAATGCTGGACGAGGACCGATATGTTAACCACGTGAGTGTCCAGGATTTAGAAATAGACGATTCTTTATCTTTTTTGTATTAGGTGTGATAGCGGGATCTTCGTGAAAATGGGAGTTTCGGTGCATGTAATTGTACAATATACGGTGGAATAATTAATCATATCACGTGGATTCGTATTAGATCGCCCCAAAAGTTTCTTCCGTTACATTAGTAAGTAATATGTACACAATATTTGATGTTTTATGATACATTACTGAGTTCTATTCGATCCATTTTGTTCCATCATTTACTTTTATTCTTCTGGAAGCAGTAAAATGCCATTTTTCAACAAAATATTTTTACAATAATTTTAAAATACTACACCGCTACTATCCTGTTTGGTTAGCTTTATACTTTAACTTCTCCAACTTGCCTCGGGCACAAACATCACTGTCCACGAGAGATTTATACTCCTCGAAAACTATACGCTTGTGCGGGCGTGCAACGCTGTGCACTTTTGTGCCTATAGCACTTGTTTCTTTATTTGTTTAGCTGACGTTTCGCTTTCTTCTCGCCGTCGAAGTTCTGAAGGCAATAAAGTTGGAACGTTATACAGATCGCGACACTTGTTTAAACGTTACAACATTGTCCCTTTATTATACTCTACTTGTCCTCGCGTTAATTAATTTTAGTTTTGTAAAACAAAACATCCCATTTAATGAAAGTAACGCAGTTGCGTTTAGAATTCAGGCGATTAATACAAAAATATTAATTGTTCATGATACAGATAAGAATCAGCTTGTCAGTTGAAAATTGCGCTTCCATTATTTATTGACTGGTTTTCTGTAACTAATAATAAGCGTTATTTTTTCTTTTATTAATAATAAAAGCAGATGTTTATGCATTCATTGCAAATAATAGGAAAACTGGCCGACTGTGGATCTGAAGATCAATGTGAAATCGTCTGCAAGCGACGGCGCCTTAAAATCTTATAATCAACTCATATCGCTGACAATTTTATTGTCAAATTGCTAGATGCATTCCGTGATGTAAGTTTCGAAACTCCACAGAATTAATTTTCTGAACATTGTATGCTAATAAATCAAGAGCACAAAACTAATTAGAACTCCAAAACAGGGTCAAATATAGCACGTGTTTATAGGAACTTTTTCCATTGCTTTCAAGGGGTGAATAGACCCCTGGAATGTTTTCCACGTATCGTAAAATACCCTGTACGAGAAGCTAAGAGATATTTCTTTAAATTTAATTAAACCTCGATGCGTTGATAACAGTATTGGTCCTTAAGTTGTTTATGCATTCTTCCAGGAAGTTTAAAGTGGTAAGGGAGACTGAAGTCAATTGGAACGTTTTTATTGAAGTAGCACGCACTTCACTTCATTTCATGCTCCATCTGTTTGGTAACGAGCTCCTTATTAATTTGACTTTATAAATACTATTAAAATAGTTAGAAGTTTTTTCAAAGAATCTCGACAAACAATTAAAATGTCCTCGTGCCTGGGTCAATAGAAACAGTGACTGGGATGTTTCTTTTCACGATGGTTGGATATGGTCCTAATTCGGTGTCAATAAACTCAAAATCGTCTAAAATTTCTACTTCACGGCAACAAAAATGTCATAAAAGGGCTGAATTCGCATGAATTTCGAGATTTCCGACACAAAGCATGGAGAATGATTCTTTTCGCGATGGTTAAGTATAGACAAGAGAATGGGTGAAACCGTCGGATCCTTATTGATGCCGAGGATATCTATCGCTCCCGGGCTTGGTGGACCAACGTTGAAAAAGGGGGAGAAAGGGGCAATAAAACCGCAAGGGTGAAAAGGACGGAGGTAAATAACGGTGGAGAAGGCGTGGTTGGTGCGATGCGGCGCCCTCAAAGCAGGATCGCTCCTCGAGGGTACACCTTTTAAGAGTTCGAGGTACAAGGACCGTCGAAACTGGGAGCCCCGGAGATAAGATCCTCCTAGTTATCGAACGGACTCCCGTTCACGATCGATGTACCAGAACCCGTCCGCGGGTTTCGATGTTCCCGCAGGCGAGCCGATCCTTCTACCTTTTGATTTCGTTCTGGCTTAGAAATGTGGCCTTGGTCGTCCACAAGGACGCTTCTTCTTAAAATCGGCTGACGCGCGTCGGCTGGCTTTCCGTCCAAGTCTCTCGAACCCCGCCATTGTGAAATATTTGCGACTGATGAGCGAAATCCACGAGACTTTTTGGTAACGCGAGATCTTATTAACACATTCGCCAACGATAGATATTTTACGTTTCTAATACCGAGTACTGACGAAAATAATAAAATTCTGAAGCTGGCCATCGCAAATTTGTATCGTTAAGGCAAAGACAAAGATTACGAAATACGTTTTGAAATATCAATGTTGTAAATGTGTAGCGTATAAAATCAAAAGATTCTCATAATTTTTTCATAACCAGGAATAGAATTTGAAGTGACGTGAATTCACGTCAGAGGTACCGAATGTGTTGAGGAATGATGCCTCTGAAAATGAGGCATCCTTTTTTCAATTTTTAAAGAATAATGTATCAAGCCGGATTTTTATGACACTTGCAGGACACTTGCATGTATCCATGCACATAACCCGAGTCTCAGCCTGATGGTCAATGCATCTGTGCGAACTATAATAGCCATCAAATTTTGATTATTGTTATTCTTCCACGATTACTGTAATTATTAACACCACTTGTAACCTGTTAGAATAATAATAATAAGCACAAATTTATGACTACCAACCTTCGTATATACATATACATATGCACGTTCTAATAGTCCTCAAGTTAGGACTTGTATATATATTAGGCTTTTTCAAGTTTTTCATGATATTTTTGGAATGTTAAGAGTTGAACACGTACCTACAAGTATAATTCACAATAGACTCCAAATAGTAAAGTTTTGTTGAAAACAGCAAACGTCGCAAAATTTCATAATATTCTTGAATTGACAAGGGTTGAACATATATCTATAATTGCGTTAGATAACAGAGATTAATTAGAACTCACATTCAACTCCAAATAACAAAATTTTGGTAAAACCAGCAGGCACCCTGAAACTTTTAAGCGTCGGTGCAGTCCATAATCACTTTAGCCTGCAGATGTTCGACAACTCAGTCGACGAGCAAAGTTTCAGGACGGGGGAATGCTTGATCCAAGGTGCTGCTTCGCCTCGTAAGCGTTTCTTTCGATTCGAATTCGATCGTATTGGGCAACGGAATCACCGATCGACGTGTCC
The DNA here is from genome assembly GCF_026283585.1 of Hylaeus volcanicus. NCBI lineage: Eukaryota > Metazoa > Arthropoda > Insecta > Hymenoptera > Colletidae > Hylaeus > Hylaeus volcanicus. The sequence continues at coordinate 8,047,240 of NC_071983.1, read as the reverse complement.
CGAATTCTAGAAACCTGGACGCGTATATCTCCAAGTGAGATACATTGCCACATTCAGGCTATCATTATCCGCATCTGCCGCGGCTGTCCCACAGGATAGGACAGAGTCTATAATTACCGTCTTAGACGATGTGTATTCTTCCATTTTTACGTCTTCGTCTTTATTTCCGCAGCTCGGGGGTCATCGTATCGTCGTTAGTGACTCTCGAGGCTGGACTAATTCAAAGGTACCCACTTAAGATCCTGGAAACGACTCGCGTCGCTGTAGGCTTCTTCGTGTGTACGAATGCTTCCTGGGGAATTGCTTCGCGTTCCTTTCGATTTCGAGGAAGTAGAACATCAGCGTGTCCTGTCGTTCCTGTTGAGCAATCTACCGAGTTCCCTCCTCCCATTTTTTTCTCAGTTTCGAAACAAAACAGGGAAAATAAAGTGATCCTGTGCATGGGGTACGTTTACACTCTTGAGTGGCACATTTGAGTGAATTGGTAACAGGATTTTATCTAAACTTCTAAATATTAAGTGTAGTAATTCCTTCTGTGTCTTTATATTCGATCGCTTGTAAATATAGTTTAAGTAAAATTATTTATTGACTATCTTTTAGTCTATCTATCTATATATATATATTTTAGTCTATCTTTAGTGACTAACTTTTTAACTTAATTATTTAATTTTTATTAACTTAAATGTGTATGTGTGCTAATCGAAGATATACCTTTGTATTATTATAATGAAATACACAGATTGCCTCGATATCTTGTTTCTTCGACTGGATATGCTTTTTAGAAATGTGTGACCAAAAGACGATTTAAAGTTGTATAGTTTTTCTTAGTAATTAAATGGTAAGTTTACTTAAGAAAGGCACAGAATTGGTTCCTTCACCTAATATATGGATCCCTCGTTGGAAATATCGTGCGATAAAAAAGCATCGTTCGATTGCAGTTTGTAGGAAAACAGTCAAAACTTAGTAGAATGCATTCCAACGTTTCTATCTTGCAATTTCATCTATATGCAGATTTACTGACATGTTTTCTATCTCACGTTGAAATTGAAAGTTCACGGTCTTTTTGCCCATGGTAGGTATCTGTAACTGTCTCTGTCCACAAGGAGCGACGTTGGAGTTGGCCCCGAGTCCGCCCTGCGTCTCTACAGCCTCTAATTACCAAAAATTTTACGAGCCGCGCGCCCAGTTCTGTCATTTGTTTGTCCAAGCACGCCGGAAGTTTCAGCTAATTGATTATCTGCTAATTTGTAACGTTCCCTGCTTAGAAGATGCCGAGGATCTTCGTTCCGACGGCTACTGGTACAAGGTTCCCTCAGCTTTGTAGATCTGAATGTTTCTGTTTCCATCTCGATGTGATTATTGTTCAACGAAAAACCAAGAATTAATTTAATTGAAAGTATGAAAGTCACGGTGACTGGAGGATATCCAAGTTTATTTGGAATTAACCTATTCACTGGCAACTACGAGATATCTCGTAGTTCAAATTGATTGCAATTAGTCAAGGGATAAGTTTCTAGCCTTTTGAATCACGAATTATTGCAAAAATAGATCGTAAATTTTCCTTTTTAAGCAAGCAGTGAATGGGTTAAAACAATTTTTCTATCTGTAATGCTTTCTACCTGGTGAAAATGTTTAAGATCATACAAAATTGATTAAGCATATGGATTTAAGGTAGTTGTATCGAGATAGTCACGTTCAAAAGTGTAGCTTATCAAATGTAAAACTTATGTCGTTTTTTATCAAATTTGGGTGGTCAATTTAAATCGAAATAGGCTCATTTGATTCATATTTAGTCAAAGAACAATCAAGTGAAGTTTTGTTAAAATCCTTCATTAAATAAATCCATGGAAAATATATTATCTTGATTCTAGAAAAGTGTTAGATGCGAATCTCTGTGGCAGTGAACGTGTTAATGTTAATAGATTACGTGTCAGACACGTTGGTAATAACTCTGTGGGAGAGGAGAGAAGGCTAATGTTTACCCCTGTCTTGTTTGCGGATTGGATAATTGTATCAAACTCAATCTGATGGGGTCAACGTAATTCGAGGTTGTTGAGGGCAATCTTGGCACCGTGTTCTAATCGCGACGAAACAATGAACAGATCTGCGGCCCGCGATCAACCGATATAACAATTCAATACAACTTACGGAATAATAGCTGTATTACATTGCTCGCGAAATTTCTCACAACTCCAATCTGTTCTGTTTCAATGTAAAATCCTTCGTTTAGTATGAAGAATATAATTTACAGAGTAGAGGCGAGTCGTAGACGCACAAATTGCGCTTTTAAATGTCGAACCTACCAGAAGATTGGTTCGGATCTCTCCAAATAACTTCTTTAAGAAGAGCGAGCCCACCGGCGTAGTTAGACTGTCGTTTTATAGTTGCAATTTACTTAGCTCGGTACAAATTGGTAATTATCAGTCACGAACTTCCATTTCACAGACAGAGGTAGGCTCTTCTTTTCGTTTTCTTCAGGAATATGGGCCATAAACATGCCCTCGCCGAAGGTCCAGTTCACAGAGACATCTTCTCTTCCTGGCAGACGATATGGTGCACGAATTGGTGCATGTGGATTCATTAGATTACTTGGGTTCTTCTTTGAGAGCTCGATGGTTTACGGAATAATACAGAATAAGGATGGGTAAACGATTAGGTGTTAGAGTGAATAAACGCACTGTTACTCAAAAGTATGCGGACACTAGGGTGGTCGTTAAAAATTAAATTTTCACAGACGCCTCATAAAGAACTTTCTTTTAGTGAAAAGAACCGAGGAAAATTTTTCTTGTTCAAGACAAATTTTTTAAACACGTGCCTCCGGAGGATCGAACTTCGTGTTTTAGATGAAAACGCAGTTTTTTTTTAAACATCTCTTGAAATATGCAGAATTAAGAAAAAATCATAGAAATGGTTTTGTAGGAAATTAAGCTCTCTACATAAAATGTTGTATTCATTTTTCTTAAAAAATATGTACGGATCTTATCTAGTAAGCATTTTAATCCATTATAACCCTTAGCTTTTTGTTTTTAATATCATACATTCAGTTGTTTTCTGGGGTACAGCGAAGGACCTATATTTAATTACAGGTCGCGATATGGTCCAAAAAAGCCTCCCCTTTACTTTTAAAGCGACTCACAAGTTTAACTGTACGTGCGCAATCGATTACTCTGGCAGCCGAATTCTATTTCCTATGATGAGATCAGAAAGTTTCCTATCCGATGGAGAAAATGTATTTCTAAATCCATTTGTATTTTTATCTATCCTCAACGAAGCTCTGTAAAAAGAAAATCCGATTTATATTTGAACGAGCCTCGTACATCCAGTCATCGAGTTATTCTTAAGATTTCTTCGAGCGAAAAGACGTGTCCTTTTATTAGTTCCGAGATTCGGTTTTAGCAGGCTACCCCCTCGAGTCACGACGTCCGAAACGTGTCTCAGAGGTTCAGTTTCGAGGTCGCAGTCGGCTGTGTTTGGCGATGGATCGTGGATGGGCAAACGGATCGCGTAAGCCTGGCTACGCGGGCCAACCAGGACCGCGTAATAACACGGCAGCACGAAACAAACCGACGAATTAGGTACTATCGGGTTCTGCGAAAGCGGTCGACAGACGGACGTAGCCGGACGGGGACGGATGGACAGACAGCTAGCGCAAGAGGCCAGCGTGCCAAAGAACGAGGAACTGTTCGGGGGGGTTTCGAGGTCTGAGGTGGGAAGGGAAGTCTCGAGAGGGCCCGGCCTCGTGCAATTACGGGGCCCTGGCAACCCCGGCATTATCCCCAATTATCCGCGTGCGTTTTGAGGTTAGGTTTTCGGGGCCCTCCGGGCGGGAGACGCGCGAGAGCCACCGCGAGCCACCGCGACCTGTATCGTCCACGTAAACCCCAAAGAAACGGGAGACAAAGGCCTCGGGACTCGGAGAAGACTTTTCTGAATCTACAGGAGATCCATTATGTGGCGTCTGGGCGTCAGAAGCGGATCGATTCGACCAGTTTTTCTCTTTTCTCGGCTGTATGCTTTCTCGCGAACCGCATAACCGCAAGGCATGCGGCCGATTCACCGCCAAGGGTTGATCTATGACTGCTTCTGTGACCGCAGATCGGACATTGCCGATGCAACCGCGGCGAAAGAGGTCGAGACATTCTGGAAACCGTTAGAGATTCGTTTTCGTGACCGAGAGGTCGCTTTCAAGCTGTTCTTTCTCTTTCTTTTTATAATTACCTGCCAAGGAGGACAGTATCGCAAGTATCGATCCTTTCAAGTATTTCTCCCAGGTAAAGATAAATGTTGACGTTGTACTCCTCTCAGATGTGTAAACAATAACTGGAATAATTTTTCGATGCGGCGCTATATTTTCCATGTATGCACATGTGTCATTGATACACGCGGGCACATGTGCTGTTCATCACAAAGACTCGTTTTCTTTTCGGTCGAACATTTTTAGGGTTCACTATACTACTGGTAATTTCTGAGATACTATTATTTTCTAAAAAAATTGACGTCTCGTCAAACTCTAATGTTTCGTATTGATATCTAAATCAGGGGTGCTTTCAAACTAGAGGATCGATTCACCTGCTACAACCTCAGGTCTGTTTCGAATTAGTAAATTTCAATCATCGACCACTGGTAGAAATCCAAATATACATATTCACCTCGCGTAGTTTAAATCTCGTGCTTCATTTCTACTCTAGATTACTATCGACGAGAACCAAAATGATTCGAATGAAACGTTACCGCACGAAAAGACGATCCTCTCCAACCAATCTAATAATTGCAGCAGAACCGTTAAACGGAAAGTTAACCGTGTCCAGCGAACTTCGGCCCGTTTCGGTACCGCGTGTAATTCGACGTACCCTTCATGGTACGCGATACCTAACATTAGTTGCTTCGTCGAAGCGCAAACGAATCGAAATAGTATATTCATAACCGGCCGGTTGTAGGAGTCTAACCACGGTATGGTTTACTCTAGACTGACAGAACGCCCTGTTTTCGCATGAAGGGCGTAGTTCTTCGCGGTATCTGCTAACCTTTCACCGATCGTTCGCTGCGATCTAAAGCACTCGAAAGGCGGGAAGGGGTGAGGGAACGATAGCACGTTGAAAATAGGGCAGTTTCGAGGACTCGGGCGGACTTCGTGGCGGTTGGCGTGCTGGAAAAGATTTACAGTCTCCGCACCGGAAAGGATATCGAGAGGGCGGTTGGTGGAAGAATGGTTTCCGACGGTAGCTTCTACCTTCGGAGCCTACATCCACCGGGTCGATACGCGTGCCAGCCTGCGATAATAATCGGGGCTCCTTGCAGAAATTTTATCAACGCTACCAAGTTTCTTTTGGGCTCTCCTCTATTAGTCATTCTGTTTCAGCCGATTCAAACCAGCTCGAATCGTGTTGCTCCTTATCCAACTTTTAGTTACTAAAAGGTATTCTGAAAAGGATGTAATAGAATTGTGATGACAAACTCATTGCATCGCAAGTCCTTGCATCATCTTCCAAATGTCTGCGAAGAATTAATAAAACTTCACCATTGTGTCTAAGATGTTGCACTTGCAAAGCGTGGCATTCCACGCACCTACTTGTTATATCTAAAGATATTACTACAAGTTTGCAGCCATTAGCTCGCTATTACTCGCGACAAAGGATAAACAAATGATTCTTTGTCGCGAGTAATACCGATTACCAGGTCTCACCACGTGGAGGTTGCTGCGAGTGGAGACCCGCGAGGGAGATAGAAGGAAACAAAGTTCCTTCGATCTCTCTCTGTACAATCTTAGAAACTAAGTACGCGAAGAAGGAATAAAGTTCCTTCGATCTCTCTCTGTACAATCTTAGAAACTAAGTACGCGAAGAAGGAAACAAAGTTCCTTCGATCTCTCTCTGTACAATCTTAGAAACTAGGTACGCGAAGAAAGAAATAGAAGGAAACAAAGTTCCTTCGATCTCCATTTATGTACAATCTCAGAAACTAGGTACGCGAAGAAAGAAATAGAAGGAAACAAAGTTCCTTCGATTTCCTGGTCTGACTCTGCCAAGCAATTATTGAAAATTTCCCTTTTTTAAAGGAGAAAATGAAGTTACAATGAAATCGCGAACACGACGCGACCGTGTAGACAGACTTACTGGGTCAGTCCCGTTTCCTCTTAGCGAGTCTTTAGCAAGAGAAAGACGATGTCTTTCTTTCGAAAAAGACTAGCTAGAGGACGGCAACCGACCTTTCTGTCCATCTACACGGTTGGTCACTCTGCTTATTGCATGAAACAATAATGACCGTAATTGACGAAATTACACGCCCCCGAGGGCGGCCGAACAAACAAGAGAAAAACAGGTAATAATTACTTGGCCTTATGTTCTAACGCGACTTAGAACTAAGGTTCCCACGGCGGATGCGATGTCTTCGCTCGATGGAAGCAACATATTCGTTCGATGAAATACCTAGATAAGAGAAACTGAAAATCAGAATAGACATACGTATACAGAAGTAATATAATGAAATAATTTGAAAATAGAAAAGGAAAACTATCAATTAAAATATCGAGTTACATAAAACTCCATCGATCGATACATATGAAACAATCGATCGCAGAATTCAAAGAAACAATTCAATTGCGTGTCGTTTCCCCACCATGCGAATCTACCTAGCAAAGAGAAATCAAAGCACTAGAACAATCAGGAAATATAAATAATACCATACAAAATAATTAAAGTAATATTAGTGCCGAATGAAAAAATGATAAATAATTAAAAATTAATACAAAAATAGAAATTAACATACATAAGAATGAGAAAATTAAATTAAAAAATAGCCTGAAAATGCCTGAAAATAGCCTGAAAATAGCCTGAAAATAGCCTGAAAATAGCCTGAATATGCAAATTAAACATAATGTTGTATAAATTCAGTTAAACCTAACCAAAGACACATAATTGTGTCTTGGAATACAGGGAATACATCGCGAAAAATATAAGCGAGCATGATGATAACATTGCAAAAATAAAGAAAAAATAAAAAAATTTGCGTTCGATCACCAGTGCTGATCATCATTTACCAATTGGTCAGTAGTGGTCAGTAGTGGTCAGTAGTGGTCTGGGTTAGGTCTGGGTTAGGTCTGAAAATGCCTGAAAATAGCCTGAAAATAGCCTGAAAATAGCCTGAAAATAGCCTGAATATGCAA